>NW_027194444.1:0-58983 GCF_032444005.1 Ranitomeya imitator
CCATGCCTTAAGCCTTAGCCAGCACTTGTGCCCATGCCTTAAACCTTAGCCAGCACTTGTGCCCATGCCTTAAACCTTAACCAGCACTTGTGCCCATACCTTAAGCCTTAGCCAGCACTTGTGCCCATGCATTAAGCCTTAGCCAGCACTTGTGCCCATGCCTTAAGCCTTAGCCAGCACTTGTGCCCATGCCTTAAACCTTAGCCAGCACTTGTGCCCATGCCTTAAGCCTAGCCAGCACTTGTGCCGTTGCCTTAAGCATAGCCAGCACTTGTGCCGTTGCCTTAACCATAGCCAGCACTTGTGCCCATGCCTTAAGCCTTAGCCAGCACTTGTGCCCTTGCCTTATGCCTAGCCAGCACTTGTGCCCATGCCTTAAGCCTAGCCAGCACTTGTGCCCAGGCCTTAAGGCTAGCCAGCACTTGTGCCAAGGCCTTAAGCCTTAGCCAGCACTTGTGCCCATGCCTTAAGCCTTAGCCAGCACTTGTGCCCATGCCTTAAGCCTTAGCCAGCACTTGTGCCCATGCCTTAAGCCTAGCCAGCACTTGTGCCCATGCCTTATGCCTAGCCAGCACTTGTACCCATGCCTTAAGCCTAGCCATCTCTTGTGCCCATGCCTTAAGCCTAGCCATCACTTGTGCCGTTGCCTTAAGCCTAACCAGCACTTGTGCCGTTGCCTTAAGCCTTAGGCAGCACTTCTGCCCATGCCTTAAGTCTAGCCAGTACTTGTGCCCATGACTTAAGCCTTAGCCAGCACTTGTGCCCATGCCTTAAGCCTTAGCCAGCACTTGTGCCCATGCCTTAAGCCTTAGCCAGCACTGGTGCCCATGCCTTAAGCCTTAGCCAGCACTTGTGCCCATGCCTTATGCCTAGCCAGCACTTGTGCCCATGCCTTATGCCTAGCCAGCACTTGTGCTCATGCCTTAAGCCTAGCCAGCACTTGTGCCCATGCCTTAAGCCTAGCCAGCACTTGTGCCGTTGCCTTAAGCATAGCAAGCACTTGTGCCGTTGCCTTAAGCATAGCCAGCACTAGTGCCCATGCCTTAAGCCTAGCCAGTACTTGTGCCCATGCCTTAAGCCTTAGCCAGCACTTGTGCCCATGCCTTAAGCCTTAGCCAGCACTTGTGCCCATGCCTTAAGCCTTAGCCAGCACTTGTGCCCATGCCTTAAGCCTTAGCCAGCACTTGTGCCCATGCCTTAAGCCTTAGCCAGCACTTGTGCCCATGCCTTATGGCTAGCCAGCACTTGTGCCTATGCCTTATGCCTAGCCAGCACTTGTGCCCATGCCTTATGCCTAGCCAGCACTTGTGCCCATGCCTTAAGCCTTAGCCAGCACTTGTGCCCATGCCTTAAGCCTTAGCCAGCACTTGTGCCCATGCCTTAAGCCTTAGCCAGCACTTGTGCCCATGCCTTAAGCCTTAGCCAGCACTTGTGCCCATGCCTTAAGCCTTAGCCAGCACTTGTGCCCATGCCTTAAGCCTTAGCCAGCACTTGTGCCCATGCCTTAAGCCTTAGCCAGCACTTGTGCCCATGCCTTAAGCCTTAGCCAGCACTTGTGCCCATGCCTTAAGCCTTAGCCAGCACTTGTGCCATGCCTTAAGCCTAGCCAGCACTTGTGCCGTTGCCTTAAGCATAGCCAGCACTTGTGCCCATGCCTTAAGCCTTAGCCAGCACTTGTGCCCATGCCTTAAGCCTTAGCCAGCACTTGTGCCCATGCTTAAGCCTTAGCCAGCACTTGTGCCCATGCCTTATGCCTAGCCAGCACTTGTGCCCATGCCTTATGCCTAGCCAGCACTTGTGCCCATTCCTTAAGCCTAGCCAGCACTTGTGCCCATGCCTTAAGCCTTAGCCAGCACTTGTGCCCATGCCTTAAGCCTTAGCCAGCACTTGTGCCCATGCCTTAAGCCTTAGCCAGCACTTGTGCCCATGCTAAGCCTAGCCAGCCTGTGCCCATGCCTTAAGCCTTAGCCAGCACTTGTGCCCATGCCTTAAAGCCTTAGCCAGCACTTGTGCCCATGCCTTAAGCCTTAGCCAGCACTTTTGCCCATGCCTTAAGCCTTAGCCAGCACTTTTGAGCCCCTTGCATGTTTGTTTTTCTGTCTTTAGTTACATGATGGTTATGCACACAGGGCAGGCTTTACGCTCTTCGCTCTTGTCCCGTCTGAATGCGCATGCACGACTGTAATTGGGAAGAAGGCATTACCCATTTACGGAGGACAGACAAGAAGTGCCTGGTCGCTTGGAGCATGGGGTTATGGAATGGCTCCGCACTGTACAACAAAGGATCTAGTCCTAAATGTCCAAGTACAGAGTAGAGGGGTGAAAGCTAGCTCTTCACCCCTATGGGTGCCTAACCCTTTATGCAAAGAGTGCAAAGAGTTAGCCGTATGCCTTAAGCCTAGCCAGCACTTGTGCCCATGCCTTAAGCCTTAGCCAGCACTTGTGCCCATGCCTTAAGCCTTAGCCAGCACTTGTGCCCATGCCTTAAGCCTTAGCCAGCACTTGTGCCCATGCCTTAAGCCTTAGCCAGCACTTGTGCCCATGCCTTAAGCCTTAGCCAGCACTTTTGCCCATGCCTTAAGCCTTAGCCAGCATTTTTGAGCCCCTTGCATGTTCGTTTTTCTGTCTTTAGTTACATGATGGTTATGCACACAGGGCAGGCTTTACGCTCTTCGCTCTTGTCCCGTCTGAATGCGCATGCACGACTGTAATTGGGAAGAAGGCATTACCCATTTACGGAGGACAGACAAGAAGTGCCTGGTCGCTTGGAGCATGGGGTTATGGAGAGGCTCCGCACTGTACAACAAAGGATCTAGTCCTAAATGTCCAAGTACAGAGTAGAGGGGTGAAAGCTAGCTCTTCACCCCTATGCGTGCCTAACCCTTTATGCAAAGAGTGCAAAGAGTTAGCCGTATGCCTTAAGCCTAGCCAGCACTTGTGCCCATGCCTTAAGCCTAGCCAGCACTTGTGCCCATGCCTTAAGCCTTAGCCAGCACTTATGCCCATGCCTTAAGCCTTAGCCAGCACTTGTGCCCATGCCTTCAGCCTTAGCCAGCACTTGTGCCCATGCCTTAAACCTTAGCCAGCACTTGTGCCCATGCCTTAAACCTTAGCCAGCACTTGTGCCCATACCTTAAGCCTTAGCCAGCACTTGTGCCCATTGCCTTAAGCCTTAGCCAGCACTTGTGCCCATGCCTTAAGCCTTAGCCAGCACTTGTGCCCATGCCTTAAGCCTTAGCCAGCACTTGTGCCCATGCCTTAAGCCTAGCCAGCACTTGTGCCGTTGCCTTAAGCATAGCCAGCACTTGTGCCTTTGCCTTAAGCATAGCCAGCACTTGTGCCCATGCCTTATGCCTTAGCCAGCACTTGTGCCCTTGCCTTATGCCTAGCCAGCACTTGTGCCCATGCCTTAAGCCTAGCCAGCACTTGTGCCCAGGCCTTAAGCCTAGCCAGCACTTGTGTCCATGCCTTAAGCCTTAGCCAGCACTTGTGCCCATGCCTTAAGCCTAGCCAGCACTTGTGCCGTTGCCTTAAGCATAGCCAGCACTTGTGCCGTTGCCTTAAGCATAGCCAGCACTTATGCCCATGCCTTAAGCCTAGACAGTACTTGTGCCCATGCCTTAAGCCTTAGCCAGCACTTGTGCCCATGCCTTAAGCCTTAGCCAGCACTTGTGCCCATGTCTTAAGCCTTTGCCAGCACTTGTGCCCATGCCTTAAGCCTAGCCAGCACTTGTGCCGTTGCCTTAAGCATAGCCAGCACTTGTGCCATTGCCTTAAGCCTAGCCAGCACTTGTGCCCATGCCTTAAGCCTAGCCAGCACTTGTGCCCATGCCTTAAGCCTTAGCCAGCACTTGTGCCCATGCCTTAAGCCTTAGCCAGCACTTGTGCCCATGCCTTAAGCCTTAGCCAGCACTTGTGCCCATGCCTTAAGCCTTAGCCAGCACTTGTGCCCATGCCTTAAGCCTTAGCCAGCACTTTTGCCCATGCCTTAAGCCTTAGCCAGCACTTTTGAGCCCCTTGCATGTTTGTTTTTCTGTCTTTAGTTACATGATGGTTATGCACACAGGGCAGGCTTTACGCTCTTCGCTCTTGTCCCGTCTGAATGCGCATGCATGACTGTAATTGGGGAAGAAGGCATTAACCATTTACGGAGGACAGACAAGAAGTGCCTGGTCGCTTGGAGCATGGGGTTATGGAGAGGCTCCGCACTGTACAACAAAGATCTAGTCCTAAATGTCCAAGTACAGAGTAGAGGGGTGAAAGCTAGCTCTTCACCCCTATGGGTGCCTAACCCTTTATGCAAAGAGTTAGCCGTATGCCTTAAGCCTAGCCAGCACTTGTGCCCATGCCTTAAGCCTAGCCAGCACTTGTGCCCATGCCTTAAGCCTTAGCCAGCATTTATGCCCATGCCTTAAGCCTTAGCCAGCACTTGTGCCCATGCCTTCAGCCTTAGCCAGCACTTGTGCCCATGCCTTAAACCTTAGCCAGCACTTGTGCCCATGCCTTAAGCCTAGCCAGCACTTGTGCCGTTGCCTTAAGCATAGCCAGCACTTGTGCCGTTGCCTTAAGCATAGCCAGCACTTGTGCCCATGCCTTAAGCCTTAGCCATCACTTGTGCCCATGCCTTATGCCTAGCCAGCACTTGTGCCCTTGCCTTATGCCTAGCCAGCACTTGTGCCCATGCCTTAAGCCTAGCCAGCACTTGTGCCCAGGCCTTAAGCCTAGCCAGCACTTGTGCCCAAGCCTTAAGCCTTAGCCAGCACTTGTGCCCATGCCTTAAGCCTTAGCCAGCACTTGTGCCCATGCCTTAAGCCTTAGCCAGCACTTGTGCCCATGCCTTATGCCTAGCCAGCACTTGTACCCATGCCTTAAGCCTAGCCATCTCTTGTGCCCATGCCTTAAGCCTAGCCATCACTTGTGCCGTTGCCTTAAGCCTAACCAGCACTTGTGCCGTTGCCTTAAGCCTTAGGCAGCACTTCTGCCCATGCCTTAAGCCTAGCCAGTACTTGTGCCCATGCCTTAAGCCTTAGCCAGCACTTGTGCCCATGCCTTAAGCCTTAGCCAGCACTTGTGCCCATGCCTTAAACCTTAGCCAGCACTTGTGCCCATGCCTTAAACCTTAACCAGCACTTGTGCCCATACCTTAAGCCTTAGCCAGCACTTGTGCCCATGCATTAAGCCTTAGCCAGCACTTGTGCCCATGCCTTAAGCCTTAGCCAGCACTTGTGCCCATGCCTTAAGCCTTAGCCAGCACTTGTGCCCATGCCTTAAGCCTAGCCAGCACTTGTGCCGTTGCCTTAAGCATAGCCAGCACTTGTGCCGTTGCCTTAACCATAGCCAGCACTTGTGCCCATGCCTTAAGCCTTAGCCAGCACTTGTGCCCTTGCCTTATGCCTAGCCAGCACTTGTGCCCATGCCTTAAGCCTAGCCAGCACTTGTGCCCAGGCCTTAAGGCTAGCCAGCACTTGTGCCAAGGCCTTAAGCCTTAGCCAGCACTTGTGCCCATGCCTTAAGCCTTAGCCAGCACTTGTGCCCATGCCTTAAGCCTTAGCCAGCACTTGTGCCCATGCCTTAAGCCTAGCCAGCACTTGTGCCCATGCCTTATGCCTAGCCAGCACTTGTACCCATGCCTTAAGCCTAGCCATCTCTTGTGCCCATGCCTTAAGCCTAGCCATCACTTGTGCCGTTGCCTTAAGCCTAACCAGCACTTGTGCCGTTGCCTTAAGCCTTAGGCAGCACTTCTGCCCATGCCTTAAGTCTAGCCAGTACTTGTGCCCATGACTTAAGCCTTAGCCAGCACTTGTGCCCATGCCTTAAGCCTTAGCCAGCACTTGTGCCCATGCCTTAAGCCTTAGCCAGCACTGGTGCCCATGCCTTAAGCCTTAGCCAGCACTTGTGCCCATGCCTTATGCCTAGCCAGCACTTGTGCCCATGCCTTATGCCTAGCCAGCACTTGTGCTCATGCCTTAAGCCTAGCCAGCACTTGTGCCCATGCCTTAAGCCTAGCCAGCACTTGTGCCGTTGCCTTAAGCATAGCAAGCACTTGTGCCGTTGCCTTAAGCATAGCCAGCACTAGTGCCCATGCCTTAAGCCTAGCCAGTACTTGTGCCCATGCCTTAAGCCTTAGCCAGCACTTGTGCCCATGCCTTAAGCCTTAGCCAGCACTTGTGCCCATGCCTTAAGCCTTAGCCAGCACTTGTGCCCATGCCTTAAGCCTTAGCCAGCACTTGTGCCCATGCCTTAAGCCTTAGCCAGCACTTGTGCCCATGCCTTATGGCTAGCCAGCACTTGTGCCTATGCCTTATGCCTAGCCAGCACTTGTGCCCATGCCTTATGCCTAGCCAGCACTTGTGCCCATGCCTTAAGCCTTAGCCAGCACTTGTGCCCATGCCTTAAGCCTTAGCCAGCACTTGTGCCCATGCCTTATGCCTAGCCAGCACTTGTACCCATGCCTTAAGCCTAGCCATCTCTTGTGCCCATGCCTTAAGCCTAGCCATCACTTGTGCCGTTGCCTTAAGCCTAACCAGCACTTGTGCCGTTGCCTTAAGCCTTAGGCAGCACTTCTGCCCATGCCTTAAGCCTAGCCAGTACTTGTGCCCATGCCTTAAGCCTTAGCCAGCACTTGTGCCCATGCCTTAAGCCTTAGCCAGCACTTGTGCCCATGCCTTAAACCTTAGCCAGCACTTGTGCCCATGCCTTAAACCTTAACCAGCACTTGTGCCCATACCTTAAGCCTTAGCCAGCACTTGTGCCCATGCATTAAGCCTTAGCCAGCACTTGTGCCCATGCCTTAAGCCTTAGCCAGCACTTGTGCCCATGCCTTAAGCCTTAGCCAGCACTTGTGCCCATGCCTTAAGCCTAGCCAGCACTTGTGCCGTTGCCTTAAGCATAGCCAGCACTTGTGCCGTTGCCTTAACCATAGCCAGCACTTGTGCCCATGCCTTAAGCCTTAGCCAGCACTTGTGCCCTTGCCTTATGCCTAGCCAGCACTTGTGCCCATGCCTTAAGCCTAGCCAGCACTTGTGCCCAGGCCTTAAGGCTAGCCAGCACTTGTGCCAAGGCCTTAAGCCTTAGCCAGCACTTGTGCCCATGCCTTAAGCCTTAGCCAGCACTTGTGCCCATGCCTTAAGCCTTAGCCAGCACTTGTGCCCATGCCTTAAGCCTAGCCAGCACTTGTGCCCATGCCTTATGCCTAGCCAGCACTTGTACCCATGCCTTAAGCCTAGCCATCTCTTGTGCCCATGCCTTAAGCCTAGCCATCACTTGTGCCGTTGCCTTAAGCCTAACCAGCACTTGTGCCGTTGCCTTAAGCCTTAGGCAGCACTTCTGCCCATGCCTTAAGTCTAGCCAGTACTTGTGCCCATGACTTAAGCCTTAGCCAGCACTTGTGCCCATGCCTTAAGCCTTAGCCAGCACTTGTGCCCATGCCTTAAGCCTTAGCCAGCACTGGTGCCCATGCCTTAAGCCTTAGCCAGCACTTGTGCCCATGCCTTATGCCTAGCCAGCACTTGTGCCCATGCCTTATGCCTAGCCAGCACTTGTGCTCATGCCTTAAGCCTAGCCAGCACTTGTGCCCATGCCTTAAGCCTAGCCAGCACTTGTGCCGTTGCCTTAAGCATAGCAAGCACTTGTGCCGTTGCCTTAAGCATAGCCAGCACTAGTGCCCATGCCTTAAGCCTAGCCAGTACTTGTGCCCATGCCTTAAGCCTTAGCCAGCACTTGTGCCCATGCCTTAAGCCTTAGCCAGCACTTGTGCCCATGCCTTAAGCCTTAGCCAGCACTTGTGCCCATGCCTTAAGCCTTAGCCAGCACTTGTGCCCATGCCTTAAGCCTTAGCCAGCACTTGTGCCCATGCCTTATGGCTAGCCAGCACTTGTGCCTATGCCTTATGCCTAGCCAACACTTGTGCCCATGCCTTATGCCTAGCCAGCACTTGTGCCCATGCCTTATGCCTTAGCCAGCACTTGTGCCCATGCCTTAAGCCTTAGCCAGCACTTGTGCCCATGCCTTAAGCCTTAGCCAGCACTTGTGCCCATGCCTTAAACCTTAGCCAGCACTTGTGCCCATGTCTTATGCCTAGCCAGCACTTGTGCCCATGCCTTATGCCTAGCCAGTACTTGTGCCCATGCCTTATTCGTAGCCAGCACTTGTGCCCATGCCTTATGCCTAGCCAGCACTTGTGCCCATGCCTTATGCCTAGCCAGCACTTGTGCCCATTCCTTAAGCCTAGCCAGCACTTGTGCCCATGCCTTAAGCCTTAGCCAGCACTTGTGCCCATGCCTTAAGCCTTAGCCAGCACTTGTGCCCATGCCTTAAGCCTTAGCCAGCACTTGTGCCCATGCCTTAAGCCTTAGCCAGCACTTGTGCCCATGCCTTAAGCCTTAGCCAGCACTTGTGCCCATGCCTTAAGCCTTAGCCAGCACTTTTGCCCATGCCTTAAGCCTTAGCCAGCACTTTTGAGCCCCTTGCATGTTTGTTTTTCTGTCTTTAGTTACATGATGGTTATGCACACAGGGCAGGCTTTACGCTCTTCGCTCTTGTCCCGTCTGAATGCGCATGCACGACTGTAATTGGGGAAGAAGGCATTACCCATTTACGGAGGACAGACAAGAAGTGCCTGGTCGCTTGGAGCATGGGGTTATGGAGAGGCTCCGCACTGTACAACAAAGGATCTAGTCCTAAATGTCCAAGTACAGAGTAGAGGGGTGAAAGCTAGCTCTTCACCCCTATGGGTGCCTAACCCTTTATGCAAAGAGTGCAAAGAGTTAGCCGTATGCCTTAAGCCTAGCCAGCACTTGTGCCCATGCCTTAAGCCTAGCCAGCACTTGTGCCCATGCCTTAAGCCTTAGCCAGCACTTATGCCCATGCCTTAAGCCTTAGCCAGCACTTGTGCCCATGCCTTCAGCCTTAGCCAGCACTTGTGCCCATGCCTTAAACCTTAGCCAGCACTTGTGCCCATGCCTTAAACCTTAGCCAGCACTTGTGCCCATACCTTAAGCCTTAGCCAGCACTTGTGCCCATGCCTTAAGCCTTAGCCAGCACTTGTGCCCATGCCTTAAGCCTTAGCCAGCACTTGTGCCCATGCCTTAAGCCTTAGCCAGCACTTGTGCCCATGCCTTAAGCCTAGCCAGCACTTGTGCCGTTGCCTTAAGCATAGCCAGCACTTGTGCCTTTGCCTTAAGCATAGCCAGCACTTGTGCCCATGCCTTATGCCTTAGCCAGCACTTGTACCCTTGCCTTATGCCTAGCCAGCACTTGTGCCCATGCCTTAAGCCTAGCCAGCACTTGTGCCCAGGCCTTAAGCCTAGCCAGCACTTGTGTCCATGCCTTAAGCCTTAGCCAGCACTTGTGCCCATGCCTTAAGCCTAGCCAGCACTTGTGCCGTTGCCTTAAGCATAGCCAGCACTTGTGCCGTTGCCTTAAGCATAGCCAGCACTTATGCCCATGCCTTAAGCCTAGACAGTACTTGTGCCCATGCCTTAAGCCTTAGCCAGCACTTGTGCCCATGCCTTAAGCCTTAGCCAGCACTTGTGCCCATGTCTTAAGCCTTTGCCAGCACTTGTGCCCATGCCTTAAGCCTAGCCAGCACTTGTGCCGTTGCCTTAAGCATAGCCAGCACTTGTGCCGTTGCCTTAAGCCTAGCCAGCACTTGTGCCCATACCTTAAGCCTTAGCCAGCACTTGTGCCCATGCCTTAAGCCTTAGCCAGCACTTGTGCCCATGCCTTAAGCCTTAGCCAGCACATGTGCCCATGCCTTAAGCCTTAGCCAGCACTTGTGCCCATGCCCTATGCCTAGCCAGCACTTGTGCCGTTGCCTTAAGCATAGCCAGCACTTGTGCCGTTGCCTTAAGCATAGCCAGCACTTGTGCCCATGCCTTAAGCCTTAGCCAGCACTTGTGCCCTTGCCTTATGCCTAGCCAGCACTTGTGCCCATGCCTTAAGCCTAGCCAGCACTTGTGCCAAGGCCTTAAGCCTAGCCAGCACTTGTGCCCATGCCTTAAGCCTTAGCCAGCACTTGTGCCCATGCCTTAAGCCTTAGCCAGCACTTGTGCCGTTGCCTTAAGCATAGCCAGCACTTGTGCCCATGCCTTAAGCCTTAGCCAGCACTTGTGCCCATGCCTTAAACCTTAGCCAGCACTTGTGCCCATGTCTTATGCCTAGCCAGCACTTGTGCCCATGCCTTATGCCTAGCCAGCACTTGTGCCCATGCCTTATGCCTAGCCAGCACTTGTGCCCATGCCTTATGCCTAGCCAGCACTTGTGCCCATGCCTTAAGCCTAGCCAGCACTTGTGCCCATGCCTTAAGCCTAGCCAGCACTTGTGCCGTTGCCTTAAGCATAGCCAGCACTTGTGCCATTGCCTTAAGCCTAGCCAGCACTTGTGCCCATGCCTTAAGCCTAGCCAGCACTTGTGCCCATGCCTTAAGCCTTAGCCAGCACTTGTGCCCATGCCTTAAGCCTTAGCCAGCACTTGTGCCCATGCCTTAAGCCTTAGCCAGCACTTGTGCCCATGCCTTAAGCCTTAGCCAGCACTTGTGCCCATGCCTTAAGCCTTAGCCAGCACTTTTGCCCATGCCTTAAGCCTTAGCCAGCACTTTTGAGCCCCTTGCATGTTTGTTTTTCTGTCTTTAGTTACATGATGGTTATGCACACAGGGCAGGCTTTACGCTCTTCGCTCTTGTCCCGTCTGAATGCGCATGCATGACTGTAATTGGGGAAGAAGGCATTAACCATTTACGGAGGACAGACAAGAAGTGCCTGGTCGCTTGGAGCATGGGGTTATGGAGAGGCTCCGCACTGTACAACAAAGATCTAGTCCTAAATGTCCAAGTACAGAGTAGAGGGGTGAAAGCTAGCTCTTCACCCCTATGGGTGCCTAACCCTTTATGCAAAGAGTTAGCCGTATGCCTTAAGCCTAGCCAGCACTTGTGCCCATGCCTTAAGCCTAGCCAGCACTTGTGCCCATGCCTTAAGCCTTAGCCAGCATTTATGCCCATGCCTTAAGCCTTAGCCAGCACTTGTGCCCATGCCTTCAGCCTTAGCCAGCACTTGTGCCCATGCCTTAAACCTTAGCCAGCACTTGTGCCCATGCCTTAAGCCTAGCCAGCACTTGTGCCGTTGCCTTAAGCATAGCCAGCACTTGTGCCGTTGCCTTAAGCATAGCCAGCACTTGTGCCCATGCCTTAAGCCTTAGCCATCACTTGTGCCCATGCCTTATGCCTAGCCAGCACTTGTGCCCTTGCCTTATGCCTAGCCAGCACTTGTGCCCATGCCTTAAGCCTAGCCAGCACTTGTGCCCAGGCCTTAAGCCTAGCCAGCACTTGTGCCCAAGCCTTAAGCCTTAGCCAGCACTTGTGCCCATGCCTTAAGCCTTAGCCAGCACTTGTGCCCATGCCTTAAGCCTTAGCCAGCACTTGTGCCCATGCCTTATGCCTAGCCAGCACTTGTACCCATGCCTTAAGCCTAGCCATCTCTTGTGCCCATGCCTTAAGCCTAGCCATCACTTGTGCCGTTGCCTTAAGCCTAACCAGCACTTGTGCCGTTGCCTTAAGCCTTAGGCAGCACTTCTGCCCATGCCTTAAGCCTAGCCAGTACTTGTGCCCATGCCTTAAGCCTTAGCCAGCACTTGTGCCCATGCCTTAAGCCTTAGCCAGCACTTGTGCCCATGCCTTAAACCTTAGCCAGCACTTGTGCCCATGCCTTAAACCTTAACCAGCACTTGTGCCCATACCTTAAGCCTTAGCCAGCACTTGTGCCCATGCATTAAGCCTTAGCCAGCACTTGTGCCCATGCCTTAAGCCTTAGCCAGCACTTGTGCCCATGCCTTAAACCTTAGCCAGCACTTGTGCCCATGCCTTAAGCCTAGCCAGCACTTGTGCCGTTGCCTTAAGCATAGCCAGCACTTGTGCCGTTGCCTTAACCATAGCCAGCACTTGTGCCCATGCCTTAAGCCTTAGCCAGCACTTGTGCCCTTGCCTTATGCCTAGCCAGCACTTGTGCCCATGCCTTAAGCCTAGCCAGCACTTGTGCCCAGGCCTTAAGGCTAGCCAGCACTTGTGCCAAGGCCTTAAGCCTTAGCCAGCACTTGTGCCCATGCCTTAAGCCTTAGCCAGCACTTGTGCCCATGCCTTAAGCCTTAGCCAGCACTTGTGCCCATGCCTTAAGCCTAGCCAGCACTTGTGCCCATGCCTTATGCCTAGCCAGCACTTGTACCCATGCCTTAAGCCTAGCCATCTCTTGTGCCCATGCCTTAAGCCTAGCCATCACTTGTGCCGTTGCCTTAAGCCTAACCAGCACTTGTGCCGTTGCCTTAAGCCTTAGGCAGCACTTCTGCCCATGCCTTAAGTCTAGCCAGTACTTGTGCCCATGACTTAAGCCTTAGCCAGCACTTGTGCCCATGCCTTAAGCCTTAGCCAGCACTTGTGCCCATGCCTTAAGCCTTAGCCAGCACTGGTGCCCATGCCTTAAGCCTTAGCCAGCACTTGTGCCCATGCCTTATGCCTAGCCAGCACTTGTGCCCATGCCTTATGCCTAGCCAGCACTTGTGCTCATGCCTTAAGCCTAGCCAGCACTTGTGCCCATGCCTTAAGCCTAGCCAGCACTTGTGCCGTTGCCTTAAGCATAGCAAGCACTTGTGCCGTTGCCTTAAGCATAGCCAGCACTAGTGCCCATGCCTTAAGCCTAGCCAGTACTTGTGCCCATGCCTTAAGCCTTAGCCAGCACTTGTGCCCATGCCTTAAGCCTTAGCCAGCACTTGTGCCCATGCCTTAAGCCTTAGCCAGCACTTGTGCCCATGCCTTAAGCCTTAGCCAGCACTTGTGCCCATGCCTTAAGCCTTAGCCAGCACTTGTGCCCATGCCTTATGGCTAGCCAGCACTTGTGCCTATGCCTTATGCCTAGCCAGCACTTGTGCCCATGCCTTATGCCTAGCCAGCACTTGTGCCCATGCCTTAAGCCTTAGCCAGCACTTGTGCCCATGCCTTAAGCCTTAGCCAGCACTTGTGCCCATGCCTTATGCCTAGCCAGCACTTGTACCCATGCCTTAAGCCTAGCCATCTCTTGTGCCCATGCCTTAAGCCTAGCCATCACTTGTGCCGTTGCCTTAAGCCTAACCAGCACTTGTGCCGTTGCCTTAAGCCTTAGGCAGCACTTCTGCCCATGCCTTAAGCCTAGCCAGTACTTGTGCCCATGCCTTAAGCCTTAGCCAGCACTTGTGCCCATGCCTTAAGCCTTAGCCAGCACTTGTGCCCATGCCTTAAACCTTAGCCAGCACTTGTGCCCATGCCTTAAACCTTAACCAGCACTTGTGCCCATACCTTAAGCCTTAGCCAGCACTTGTGCCCATGCATTAAGCCTTAGCCAGCACTTGTGCCCATGCCTTAAGCCTTAGCCAGCACTTGTGCCCATGCCTTAAGCCTTAGCCAGCACTTGTGCCCATGCCTTAAGCCTAGCCAGCACTTGTGCCGTTGCCTTAAGCATAGCCAGCACTTGTGCCGTTGCCTTAACCATAGCCAGCACTTGTGCCCATGCCTTAAGCCTTAGCCAGCACTTGTGCCCTTGCCTTATGCCTAGCCAGCACTTGTGCCCATGCCTTAAGCCTAGCCAGCACTTGTGCCCAGGCCTTAAGGCTAGCCAGCACTTGTGCCAAGGCCTTAAGCCTTAGCCAGCACTTGTGCCCATGCCTTAAGCCTTAGCCAGCACTTGTGCCCATGCCTTAAGCCTTAGCCAGCACTTGTGCCCATGCCTTAAGCCTAGCCAGCACTTGTGCCCATGCCTTATGCCTAGCCAGCACTTGTACCCATGCCTTAAGCCTAGCCATCTCTTGTGCCCATGCCTTAAGCCTAGCCATCACTTGTGCCGTTGCCTTAAGCCTAACCAGCACTTGTGCCGTTGCCTTAAGCCTTAGGCAGCACTTCTGCCCATGCCTTAAGTCTAGCCAGTACTTGTGCCCATGACTTAAGCCTTAGCCAGCACTTGTGCCCATGCCTTAAGCCTTAGCCAGCACTTGTGCCCATGCCTTAAGCCTTAGCCAGCACTGGTGCCCATGCCTTAAGCCTTAGCCAGCACTTGTGCCCATGCCTTATGCCTAGCCAGCACTTGTGCCCATGCCTTATGCCTAGCCAGCACTTGTGCTCATGCCTTAAGCCTAGCCAGCACTTGTGCCCATGCCTTAAGCCTAGCCAGCACTTGTGCCGTTGCCTTAAGCATAGCAAGCACTTGTGCCGTTGCCTTAAGCATAGCCAGCACTAGTGCCCATGCCTTAAGCCTAGCCAGTACTTGTGCCCATGCCTTAAGCCTTAGCCAGCACTTGTGCCCATGCCTTAAGCCTTAGCCAGCACTTGTGCCCATGCCTTAAGCCTTAGCCAGCACTTGTGCCCATGCCTTAAGCCTTAGCCAGCACTTGTGCCCATGCCTTAAGCCTTAGCCAGCACTTGTGCCCATGCCTTATGGCTAGCCAGCACTTGTGCCTATGCCTTATGCCTAGCCAACACTTGTGCCCATGCCTTATGCCTAGCCAGCACTTGTGCCCATGCCTTATGCCTTAGCCAGCACTTGTGCCCATGCCTTAAGCCTTAGCCAGCACTTGTGCCCATGCCTTAAGCCTTAGCCAGCACTTGTGCCCATGCCTTAAACCTTAGCCAGCACTTGTGCCCATGTCTTATGCCTAGCCAGCACTTGTGCCCATGCCTTATGCCTAGCCAGTACTTGTGCCCATGCCTTATTCGTAGCCAGCACTTGTGCCCATGCCTTATGCCTAGCCAGCACTTGTGCCCATGCCTTATGCCTAGCCAGCACTTGTGCCCATTCCTTAAGCCTAGCCAGCACTTGTGCCCATGCCTTAAGCCTTAGCCAGCACTTGTGCCCATGCCTTAAGCCTTAGCCAGCACTTGTGCCCATGCCTTAAGCCTTAGCCAGCACTTGTGCCCATGCCTTAAGCCTTAGCCAGCACTTGTGCCCATGCCTTAAGCCTTAGCCAGCACTTGTGCCCATGCCTTAAGCCTTAGCCAGCACTTTTGCCCATGCCTTAAGCCTTAGCCAGCACTTTTGAGCCCCTTGCATGTTTGTTTTTCTGTCTTTAGTTACATGATGGTTATGCACACAGGGCAGGCTTTACGCTCTTCGCTCTTGTCCCGTCTGAATGCGCATGCACGACTGTAATTGGGGAAGAAGGCATTACCCATTTACGGAGGACAGACAAGAAGTGCCTGGTCGCTTGGAGCATGGGGTTATGGAGAGGCTCCGCACTGTACAACAAAGGATCTAGTCCTAAATGTCCAAGTACAGAGTAGAGGGGTGAAAGCTAGCTCTTCACCCCTATGGGTGCCTAACCCTTTATGCAAAGAGTGCAAAGAGTTAGCCGTATGCCTTAAGCCTAGCCAGCACTTGTGCCCATGCCTTAAGCCTAGCCAGCACTTGTGCCCATGCCTTAAGCCTTAGCCAGCACTTATGCCCATGCCTTAAGCCTTAGCCAGCACTTGTGCCCATGCCTTCAGCCTTAGCCAGCACTTGTGCCCATGCCTTAAACCTTAGCCAGCACTTGTGCCCATGCCTTAAACCTTAGCCAGCACTTGTGCCCATACCTTAAGCCTTAGCCAGCACTTGTGCCCATGCCTTAAGCCTTAGCCAGCACTTGTGCCCATGCCTTAAGCCTTAGCCAGCACTTGTGCCCATGCCTTAAGCCTTAGCCAGCACTTGTGCCCATGCCTTAAGCCTAGCCAGCACTTGTGCCGTTGCCTTAAGCATAGCCAGCACTTGTGCCTTTGCCTTAAGCATAGCCAGCACTTGTGCCCATGCCTTATGCCTTAGCCAGCACTTGTACCCTTGCCTTATGCCTAGCCAGCACTTGTGCCCATGCCTTAAGCCTAGCCAGCACTTGTGCCCAGGCCTTAAGCCTAGCCAGCACTTGTGTCCATGCCTTAAGCCTTAGCCAGCACTTGTGCCCATGCCTTAAGCCTAGCCAGCACTTGTGCCGTTGCCTTAAGCATAGCCAGCACTTGTGCCGTTGCCTTAAGCATAGCCAGCACTTATGCCCATGCCTTAAGCCTAGACAGTACTTGTGCCCATGCCTTAAGCCTTAGCCAGCACTTGTGCCCATGCCTTAAGCCTTAGCCAGCACTTGTGCCCATGTCTTAAGCCTTTGCCAGCACTTGTGCCCATGCCTTAAGCCTAGCCAGCACTTGTGCCGTTGCCTTAAGCATAGCCAGCACTTGTGCCGTTGCCTTAAGCCTAGCCAGCACTTGTGCCCATACCTTAAGCCTTAGCCAGCACTTGTGCCCATGCCTTAAGCCTTAGCCAGCACTTGTGCCCATGCCTTAAGCCTTAGCCAGCACATGTGCCCATGCCTTAAGCCTTAGCCAGCACTTGTGCCCATGCCCTATGCCTAGCCAGCACTTGTGCCGTTGCCTTAAGCATAGCCAGCACTTGTGCCGTTGCCTTAAGCATAGCCAGCACTTGTGCCCATGCCTTAAGCCTTAGCCAGCACTTGTGCCCTTGCCTTATGCCTAGCCAGCACTTGTGCCCATGCCTTAAGCCTAGCCAGCACTTGTGCCAAGGCCTTAAGCCTAGCCAGCACTTGTGCCCATGCCTTAAGCCTTAGCCAGCACTTGTGCCCATGCCTTAAGCCTTAGCCAGCACTTGTGCCGTTGCCTTAAGCATAGCCAGCACTTGTGCCCATGCCTTAAGCCTTAGCCAGCACTTGTGCCCATGCCTTAAACCTTAGCCAGCACTTGTGCCCATGTCTTATGCCTAGCCAGCACTTGTGCCCATGCCTTATGCCTAGCCAGCACTTGTGCCCATGCCTTATGCCTAGCCAGCACTTGTGCCCATGCCTTATGCCTAGCCAGCACTTGTGCCCATGCCTTAAGCCTAGCCAGCACTTGTGCCCATGCCTTAAGCCTAGCCAGCACTTGTGCCGTTGCCTTAAGCATAGCCAGCACTTGTGCCATTGCCTTAAGCCTAGCCAGCACTTGTGCCCATGCCTTAAGCCTAGCCAGCACTTGTGCCCATGCCTTAAGCCTTAGCCAGCACTTGTGCCCATGCCTTAAGCCTTAGCCAGCACTTGTGCCCATGCCTTAAGCCTTAGCCAGCACTTGTGCCCATGCCTTAAGCCTTAGCCAGCACTTGTGCCCATGCCTTAAGCCTTAGCCAGCACTTTTGCCCATGCCTTAAGCCTTAGCCAGCACTTTTGAGCCCCTTGCATGTTTGTTTTTCTGTCTTTAGTTACATGATGGTTATGCACACAGGGCAGGCTTTACGCTCTTCGCTCTTGTCCCGTCTGAATGCGCATGCATGACTGTAATTGGGGAAGAAGGCATTAACCATTTACGGAGGACAGACAAGAAGTGCCTGGTCGCTTGGAGCATGGGGTTATGGAGAGGCTCCGCACTGTACAACAAAGATCTAGTCCTAAATGTCCAAGTACAGAGTAGAGGGGTGAAAGCTAGCTCTTCACCCCTATGGGTGCCTAACCCTTTATGCAAAGAGTTAGCCGTATGCCTTAAGCCTAGCCAGCACTTGTGCCCATGCCTTAAGCCTAGCCAGCACTTGTGCCCATGCCTTAAGCCTTAGCCAGCATTTATGCCCATGCCTTAAGCCTTAGCCAGCACTTGTGCCCATGCCTTCAGCCTTAGCCAGCACTTGTGCCCATGCCTTAAACCTTAGCCAGCACTTGTGCCCATGCCTTAAGCCTAGCCAGCACTTGTGCCGTTGCCTTAAGCATAGCCAGCACTTGTGCCGTTGCCTTAAGCATAGCCAGCACTTGTGCCCATGCCTTAAGCCTTAGCCATCACTTGTGCCCATGCCTTATGCCTAGCCAGCACTTGTGCCCTTGCCTTATGCCTAGCCAGCACTTGTGCCCATGCCTTAAGCCTAGCCAGCACTTGTGCCCAGGCCTTAAGCCTAGCCAGCACTTGTGCCCAAGCCTTAAGCCTTAGCCAGCACTTGTGCCCATGCCTTAAGCCTTAGCCAGCACTTGTGCCCATGCCTTAAGCCTTAGCCAGCACTTGTGCCCATGCCTTATGCCTAGCCAGCACTTGTACCCATGCCTTAAGCCTAGCCATCTCTTGTGCCCATGCCTTAAGCCTAGCCATCACTTGTGCCGTTGCCTTAAGCCTAACCAGCACTTGTGCCGTTGCCTTAAGCCTTAGGCAGCACTTCTGCCCATGCCTTAAGCCTAGCCAGTACTTGTGCCCATGCCTTAAGCCTTAGCCAGCACTTGTGCCCATGCCTTAAGCCTTAGCCAGCACTTGTGCCCATGCCTTAAACCTTAGCCAGCACTTGTGCCCATGCCTTAAACCTTAACCAGCACTTGTGCCCATACCTTAAGCCTTAGCCAGCACTTGTGCCCATGCATTAAGCCTTAGCCAGCACTTGTGCCCATGCCTTAAGCCTTAGCCAGCACTTGTGCCCATGCCTTAAACCTTAGCCAGCACTTGTGCCCATGCCTTAAGCCTAGCCAGCACTTGTGCCGTTGCCTTAAGCATAGCCAGCACTTGTGCCGTTGCCTTAACCATAGCCAGCACTTGTGCCCATGCCTTAAGCCTTAGCCAGCACTTGTGCCCTTGCCTTATGCCTAGCCAGCACTTGTGCCCATGCCTTAAGCCTAGCCAGCACTTGTGCCCAGGCCTTAAGGCTAGCCAGCACTTGTGCCAAGGCCTTAAGCCTTAGCCAGCACTTGTGCCCATGCCTTAAGCCTTAGCCAGCACTTGTGCCCATGCCTTAAGCCTTAGCCAGCACTTGTGCCCATGCCTTAAGCCTAGCCAGCACTTGTGCCCATGCCTTATGCCTAGCCAGCACTTGTACCCATGCCTTAAGCCTAGCCATCTCTTGTGCCCATGCCTTAAGCCTAGCCATCACTTGTGCCGTTGCCTTAAGCCTAACCAGCACTTGTGCCGTTGCCTTAAGCCTTAGGCAGCACTTCTGCCCATGCCTTAAGTCTAGCCAGTACTTGTGCCCATGACTTAAGCCTTAGCCAGCACTTGTGCCCATGCCTTAAGCCTTAGCCAGCACTTGTGCCCATGCCTTAAGCCTTAGCCAGCACTGGTGCCCATGCCTTAAGCCTTAGCCAGCACTTGTGCCCATGCCTTATGCCTAGCCAGCACTTGTGCCCATGCCTTATGCCTAGCCAGCACTTGTGCTCATGCCTTAAGCCTAGCCAGCACTTGTGCCCATGCCTTAAGCCTAGCCAGCACTTGTGCCGTTGCCTTAAGCATAGCAAGCACTTGTGCCGTTGCCTTAAGCATAGCCAGCACTAGTGCCCATGCCTTAAGCCTAGCCAGTACTTGTGCCCATGCCTTAAGCCTTAGCCAGCACTTTTGAGCCCCTTGCATGTTTGTTTTTCTGTCTTTAGTTACATGATGGTTATGCACACAGGGCAGGCTTTACGCTCTTCGCTCTTGTCCCGTCTGAATGCGCATGCACGACTGTAATTGGGGAAGAAGGCATTACCCATTTACGGAGGACAGACAAGAAGTGCCTGGTCGCTTGGAGCATGGGGTTATGGAGAGGCTCCGCACTGTACAACAAAGGATCTAGTCCTAAATGTCCAAGTACAGAGTAGAGGGGTGAAAGCTAGCTCTTCACCCCTATGGGTGCCTAACCCTTTATGCAAAGAGTGCAAAGAGTTAGCCGTATGCCTTAAGCCTAGCCAGCACTTGTGCCCATGCCTTAAGCCTTAGCCAGCACTTGTGCCCATGCCTTAAGCCTTAGCTAGCACTTGTGCCCATGCCTTAAGCCTTAGCCAGCACTTGTGCCCATGCCTTAAGCCTTAGCCAGCACTTGTGCCCATGCCTTAAGCCTTAGCCAGCACTTTTGCCCATGCCTTAAGCCTTAGCCAGCACTTTTGAGCCCCTTGCATGTTTGTTTTTCTGTCTTTAGTTACATGATGGTTATGCACACAGGGCAGGCTTTACGCTCTTCGCTCTTGTCCCGTCTGAATGCGCATGCACGACTGTAATTGGGGAAGAAGGCATTACCCATTTACGGAGGACAGACAAGAAGTGCCTGGTCGCTTGGAGCATGGGGTTATGGAGAGGCTCCGCACTGTACAACAAAGGATCTAGTCCTAAATGTCCAAGTACAGAGTAGAGGGGTGAAAGCTAGCTCTTCACCCCTATGGGTGCCTAACCCTTTATGCAAAGAGTGCAAAGAGTTAGCCGTATGCCTTAAGCCTAGCCAGCACTTGTGCCCATGCCTTAAGCCTAGCCAGCACTTGTGCCCATGCCTTCAGCCTTAGCCAGCACTTGTGCCCATGCCTTAAACCTTAGCCAGCACTTGTGCCCATGCCTTAAACCTTAGCCAGCACTTGTGCCCATACCTTAAGCCTTAGCCAGCACTTGTGCCCATGCCTTAAGCCTTAGCCAGCACTTGTGCCCATGCCTTAAGCCTTAGCCAGCACTTGTGCCCATGCCTTAAGCCTAGCCAGCACTTGTGCCGTTGCCTTAAGCATAGCCAGCACTTGTGCCTTTGCCTTAAGCATAGCCAGCACTTGTGCCCATGCCTTATGCCTTAGCCAGCACTTGTGCCCTTGCCTTATGCCTAGCCAGCACTTGTGCCCATGCCTTAAGCCTAGCCAGCACTTGTGCCCAGGCCTTAAGCCTAGCCAGCACTTGTGCCCATGCCTTAAGCCTTAGCCAGCACTTGTGCCCATGCCTTAAGCCTAGCCAGCACTTGTGCCGTTGCCTTAAGCATAGCCAGCACTTGTGCCGTTGCCTTAAGCATAGCCAGCACTTATGCCCATGCCTTAAGCCTAGACAGTACTTGTGCCCATGCCTTAAGCCTTAGCCAGCACTTGTGCCCATGCCTTAAGCCTTAGCCAGCACTTGTGCCCATGTCTTAAGCCTTTGCCAGCACTTGTGCCCATGCCTTAAGCCTAGCCAGCACTTGTGCCGTTGCCTTAAGCATAGCCAGCACTTGTGCCGTTGCCTTAAGCATAGCCAGCATTTGTGCCCATGCCTTAAGCCTAGCCAGCACTTGTGCCCATGCCTTATGCCTAGCCAGCACTTGTGCCGTTGCCTTAAGCATAGCCAGCACTTGTGCCGTTGCCTTAAGCATAGCCAGCACTTGTGCCCATGCCTTAAGCCTAGCCAGTACTTGTGCCCATGCCTTAAGCCTTAGCCAGCACTTGTGCCCATGCCTTAAGCCTTAGCCAGCACTTGTGCCCATGCCTTAAGCCTTAGCC
This sequence comes from Ranitomeya imitator, assembly GCF_032444005.1. NCBI lineage: Eukaryota > Metazoa > Chordata > Amphibia > Anura > Dendrobatidae > Ranitomeya > Ranitomeya imitator. Next base: position 21,178 of record NW_027194444.1, read on the forward strand.
AGCACTTGTGCCCATGCCTTAAGCCTTAGCCAGCTCTTGTGCCCATGCCTTATGCCTAGACAGCACTTGTGCCCATGCCTTATGCCTAGCCAGCACTTGTGCCCATGCCTTATGCCTAGCCAGCACTTGTGCCCATGCCTTAAGCCTTAGCCAGCACTTGTGCCCATGCCTTAAGCCTTAGCCAGCACTTGTGCCCATGCCTTAAGCCTTAGCCAGCACTTGTGCCCATGCCTTAAGCCTTAGCCAGCACTTGTGCCCATGCCTTAAGCCTTAGCCAGCACTTGTGCCCATGCCTTAAACCTTAGCCAGCACTTGTGCCCATGTCTTATGCCTAGCCAGCACTTGTGCCCATGCCTTATGCCTAGCCATCACTTGTGCCCATGCCTTATGTCTAGCCAGCACTTGTGCCCATGCCTTATGCCTAGCCAGCACTTGTGCCCATGCCTTATGCCTAGCCAGCACTTGTGCCCATGCCTTAAGCCTTAGCCAGCACTTGTGCCCTTGCCTTATGCCTAGCCAGCACTTGTGCCCATGCCTTAAGCCTAGCCAGCACTTGTGCCCAGGCCTTAAGCCTAGCCAGCACTTGTGCCCAGGCCTTAAGCCTTAGCCAGCACTTGTGCCCATGCCTTAAGCCTTAGCCAGCACTTGTGCCCATGCCTTAAGCCTTAGCCAGCACTTGTGCCCATGCCTTAAGCCTTAGCCAGCACTTGTGCCCATGCCTTAAGCCTTAGCCAGCACTTGTGCCCATGCCTAAAGCCTTAGCCAGCACTTGTGCCCATGCCTTAAGCCTTAGCCAGCACTTGTGCCCATGCCTTAAGCCTTAGCCAGCACTTGTGCCCATGCCTTAAGCCTAGCCAGCACTTGTGCCGTTGCCTTAAGCATAGCCAGCACTTGTGCCCATGCCTTAAGCCTTAGCCAGCACTTGTGCCCATGCCTTAAGCCTTAGCCAGCACTTGTGCCCATGCCTTAAGCCTTAGCCAGCACTTGTGCCCATGCCTTATGCCTAGCCAGCACTTGTGCCCATGCCTTATGCCTAGCCAGCACTTGTGCCCATTCCTTAAGCCTAGCCAGCACTTGTGCCCATGCCTTAAGCCTTAGCCAGCACTTGTGCCCATGCCTTAAGCCTTAGCCAGCACTTGTGCCCATGCCTTAAGCCTTAGCCAGCACTTGTGCCCATGCCTTAAGCCTTAGCCAGCACTTGTGCCCATGCCTTAAGCCTTAGCCAGCACTTGTGCCCATGCCTTAAGCCTTAGCCAGCACTTTTGCCCATGCCTTAAGCCTTAGCCAGCACTTTTGAGCCCCTTGCATGTTTGTTTTTCTGTCTTTAGTTACATGATGGTTATGCACACAGGGCAGGCTTTACGCTCTTCGCTCTTGTCCCGTCTGAATGCGCATGCACGACTGTAATTGGGGAAGAAGGCATTACCCATTTACGGAGGACAGACAAGAAGTGCCTGGTCGCTTGGAGCATGGGGTTATGGAGAGGCTCCGCACTGTACAACAAAGGATCTAGTCCTAAATGTCCAAGTACAGAGTAGAGGGGTGAAAGCTAGCTCTTCACCCCTATGGGTGCCTAACCCTTTATGCAAAGAGTGCAAAGAGTTAGCCGTATGCCTTAAGCCTAGCCAGCACTTGTGCCCATGCCTTAAGCCTAGCCAGCACTTGTGCCCATGCCTTCAGCCTTAGCCAGCACTTGTGCCCATGCCTTAAACCTTAGCCAGCACTTGTGCCCATGCCTTAAACCTTAGCCAGCACTTGTGCCCATACCTTAAGCCTTAGCCAGCACTTGTGCCCATGCCTTAAGCCTTAGCCAGCACTTGTGCCCATGCCTTAAGCCTTAGCCAGCACTTGTGCCCATGCCTTAAGCCTAGCCAGCACTTGTGCCGTTGCCTTAAGCATAGCCAGCACTTGTGCCTTTGCCTTAAGCATAGCCAGCACTTGTGCCCATGCCTTATGCCTTAGCCAGCACTTGTGCCCTTGCCTTATGCCTAGCCAGCACTTGTGCCCATGCCTTAAGCCTAGCCAGCACTTGTGCCCAGGCCTTAAGCCTAGCCAGCACTTGTGCCCATGCCTTAAGCCTTAGCCAGCACTTGTGCCCATGCCTTAAGCCTAGCCAGCACTTGTGCCGTTGCCTTAAGCATAGCCAGCACTTGTGCCGTTGCCTTAAGCATAGCCAGCACTTATGCCCATGCCTTAAGCCTAGACAGTACTTGTGCCCATGCCTTAAGCCTTAGCCAGCACTTGTGCCCATGCCTTAAGCCTTAGCCAGCACTTGTGCCCATGTCTTAAGCCTTTGCCAGCACTTGTGCCCATGCCTTAAGCCTAGCCAGCACTTGTGCCGTTGCCTTAAGCATAGCCAGCACTTGTGCCGTTGCCTTAAGCATAGCCAGCATTTGTGCCCATGCCTTAAGCCTAGCCAGCACTTGTGCCCATGCCTTATGCCTAGCCAGCACTTGTGCCGTTGCCTTAAGCATAGCCAGCACTTGTGCCGTTGCCTTAAGCATAGCCAGCACTTGTGCCCATGCCTTAAGCCTAGCCAGTACTTGTGCCCATGCCTTAAGCCTTAGCCAGCACTTGTGCCCATGCCTTAAGCCTTAGCCAGCACTTGTGCCCATGCCTTAAGCCTTAGCCAGCACTTGTGCCCATGCCTTAAGCCTTAGCCAGCTCTTGTGCCCATGCCTTATGCCTAGACAGCACTTGTGCCCATGCCTTATGCCTAGCCAGCACTTGTGCCCATGCCTTATGCCTAGCCAGCACTTGTGCCCATGCCTTAAGCCTTAGCCAGCACTTGTGCCCATGCCTTAAGCCTTAGCCAGCACTTGTGCCCATGCCTTAAGCCTTAGCCAGCACTTGTGCCCATGCCTTAAGCCTTAGCCAGCACTTGTGCCCATGCCTTAAGCCTTAGCCAGCACTTGTGCCCATGCCTTAAACCTTAGCCAGCACTTGTGCCCATGTCTTATGCCTAGCCAGCACTTGTGCCCATGCCTTATGCCTAGCCATCACTTGTGCCCATGCCTTATGTCTAGCCAGCACTTGTGCCCATGCCTTATGCCTAGCCAGCACTTGTGCCCATGCCTTATGCCTAGCCAGCACTTGTGCCCATGCCTTAAGCCTTAGCCAGCACTTGTGCCCTTGCCTTATGCCTAGCCAGCACTTGTGCCCATGCCTTAAGCCTAGCCAGCACTTGTGCCCAGGCCTTAAGCCTAGCCAGCACTTGTGCCCAGGCCTTAAGCCTTAGCCAGCACTTGTGCCCATGCCTTAAGCCTTAGCCAGCACTTGTGCCCATGCCTTAAGCCTTAGCCAGCACTTGTGCCCATGCCTTAAGCCTTAGCCAGCACTTGTGCCCATGCCTTAAGCCTTAGCCAGCACTTGTGCCCATGCCTAAAGCCTTAGCCAGCACTTGTGCCCATGCCTTAAGCCTTAGCCAGCACTTGTGCCCATGCCTTAAGCCTTAGCCAGCACTTGTGCCCATGCCTTAAGCCTAGCCAGCACTTGTGCCGTTGCCTTAAGCATAGCCAGCACTTGTGCCCATGCCTTAAGCCTTAGCCAGCACTTGTGCCCATGCCTTAAGCCTTAGCCAGCACTTGTGCCCATGCCTTAAGCCTTAGCCAGCACTTGTGCCCATGCCTTATGCCTAGCCAGCACTTGTGCCCATGCCTTATGCCTAGCCAGCACTTGTGCCCATTCCTTAAGCCTAGCCAGCACTTGTGCCCATGCCTTAAGCCTTAGCCAGCACTTGTGCCCATGCCTTAAGCCTTAGCCAGCACTTGTGCCCATGCCTTAAGCCTTAGCCAGCACTTGTGCCCATGCCTTAAGCCTTAGCCAGCACTTGTGCCCATGCCTTAAGCCTTAGCCAGCACTTGTGCCCATGCCTTAAGCCTTAGCCAGCACTTTTGCCCATGCCTTAAGCCTTAGCCAGCACTTTTGAGCCCCTTGCATGTTTGTTTTTCTGTCTTTAGTTACATGATGGTTATGCACACAGGGCAGGCTTTACGCTCTTCGCTCTTGTCCCGTCTGAATGCGCATGCACGACTGTAATTGGGGAAGAAGGCATTACCCATTTACGGAGGACAGACAAGAAGTGCCTGGTCGCTTGGAGCATGGGGTTATGGAGAGGCTCCGCACTGTACAACAAAGGATCTAGTCCTAAATGTCCAAGTACAGAGTAGAGGGGTGAAAGCTAGCTCTTCACCCCTATGGGTGCCTAACCCTTTATGCAAAGAGTGCAAAGAGTTAGCCGTATGCCTTAAGCCTAGCCAGCACTTGTGCCCATGCCTTAAGCCTTAGCCAGCACTTGTGCCCATGCCTTAAGCCTTAGCCAGCACTTGTGCCCATGCCTTAAGCCTTAGCCAGCACTTGTGCCCATGCCTTAAGCCTTAGCCAGCACTTGTGCCCATGCCTTAAGCCTTAGCCAGCACTTTTGCCCATGCCTTAAGCCTTAGCCAGCATTTTTGAGCCCCTTGCATGTTTGTTTTTCTGTCTTTAGTTACATGATGGTTATGCACACAGGGCAGGCTTTACGCTCTTCGCTCTTGTCCCGTCTGAATGCGCATGCACGACTGTAATTGGGGAAGAAGGCATTACCCATTTACGGAGGACAGACAAGAAGTGCCTGGTCGCTTGGAGCATGGGGTTATGGAGAGGCTCCGCACTGTACAACAAAGGATCTAGTCCTAAATGTCCAAGTACAGAGTAGAGGGTTGAAAGCTAGCTCTTCACCCCTATGGGTGCCTAACCCTTTATGCAAAGAGTGCAAAGAGTTAGCCGTATGCCTTAAGCCTAGCCAGCACTTGTGCCCATGCCTTAAGCCTAGCCAGCACTTGTGCCCATGCCTTAAGCCTTAGCCAGCACTTATGCCCATGCCTTAAGCCTTAGCCAGCACTTGTGCCCATGCCTTCAGCCTTAGCCAGCACTTGTGCCCATGCCTTAAACCTTAGCCAGCACTTGTGCCCATGCCTTAAACCTTAGCCAGCACTTGTGCCCATACCTTAAGCCTTAGCCAGCACTTGTGCCCATGCCTTAAGCCTTAGCCAGCACTTGTGCCCATGCCTTAAGCCTTAGCCAGCACTTGTGCCCATGCCTTAAGCCTTAGCCAGCACTTGTGCCCATGCCTTAAGCCTAGCCAGCACTTGTGCCGTTGCCTTAAGCATAGCCAGCACTTGTGCCTTTGCCTTAAGCATAGCCAGCACTTGTGCCCATGCCTTATGCCTTAGCCAGCACTTGTGCCCTTGCCTTATGCCTAGCCAGCACTTGTGCCCATGCCTTAAGCCTAGCCAGCACTTGTGCCCAGGCCTTAAGCCTAGCCAGCACTTGTGTCCATGCCTTAAGCCTTAGCCAGCACTTGTGCCCATGCCTTAAGCCTAGCCAGCACTTGTGCCGTTGCCTTAAGCATAGCCAGCACTTGTGCCGTTGCCTTAAGCATAGCCAGCACTTATGCCCATGCCTTAAGCCTAGACAGTACTTGTGCCCATGCCTTAAGCCTTAGCCAGCACTTGTGCCCATGCCTTAAGCCTTAGCCAGCACTTGTGCCCATGTCTTAAGCCTTTGCCAGCACTTGTGCCCATGCCTTAAGCCTAGCCAGCACTTGTGCCGTTGCCTTAAGCATAGCCAGCACTTGTGCCATTGCCTTAAGCCTAGCCAGCACTTGTGCCCATGCCTTAAGCCTAGCCAGCACTTGTGCCCATGCCTTAAGCCTAGCCAGCACTTGTGCCGTTGCCTTAAGCATAGCCAGCACTTGTGCCATTGCCTTAAGCCTAGCCAGCACTTGTGCCCATGCCTTAAGCCTAGCCAGCACTTGTGCCCATGCCTTAAGCCTTAGCCAGCACTTGTGCCCATGCCTTAAGCCTTAGCCAGCACTTGTGCCCATGCCTTAAGCCTTAGCCAGCACTTGTGCCCATGCCTTAAGCCTTAGCCAGCACTTGTGCCCATGCCTTAAGCCTTAGCCAGCACTTTTGCCCATGCCTTAAGCCTTAGCCAGCACTTTTGAGCCCCTTGCATGTTTGTTTTTCTGTCTTTAGTTACATGATGGTTATGCACACAGGGCAGGCTTTACGCTCTTCGCTCTTGTCCCGTCTGAATGCGCATGCATGACTGTAATTGGGGAAGAAGGCATTAACCATTTACGGAGGACAGACAAGAAGTGCCTGGTCGCTTGGAGCATGGGGTTATGGAGAGGCTCCGCACTGTACAACAAAGATCTAGTCCTAAATGTCCAAGTACAGAGTAGAGGGGTGAAAGCTAGCTCTTCACCCCTATGGGTGCCTAACCCTTTATGCAAAGAGTTAGCCGTATGCCTTAAGCCTAGCCAGCACTTGTGCCCATGCCTTAAGCCTAGCCAGCACTTGTGCCCATGCCTTAAGCCTTAGCCAGCATTTATGCCCATGCCTTAAGCCTTAGCCAGCACTTGTGCCCATGCCTTCAGCCTTAGCCAGCACTTGTGCCCATGCCTTAAACCTTAGCCAGCACTTGTGCCCATGCCTTAAGCCTAGCCAGCACTTGTGCCGTTGCCTTAAGCATAGCCAGCACTTGTGCCGTTGCCTTAAGCATAGCCAGCACTTGTGCCCATGCCTTAAGCCTTAGCCATCACTTGTGCCCATGCCTTATGCCTAGCCAGCACTTGTGCCCTTGCCTTATGCCTAGCCAGCACTTGTGCCCATGCCTTAAGCCTAGCCAGCACTTGTGCCCAGGCCTTAAGCCTAGCCAGCACTTGTGCCCAAGCCTTAAGCCTTAGCCAGCACTTGTGCCCATGCCTTAAGCCTTAGCCAGCACTTGTGCCCATGCCTTAAGCCTTAGCCAGCACTTGTGCCCATGCCTTATGCCTAGCCAGCACTTGTACCCATGCCTTAAGCCTAGCCATCTCTTGTGCCCATGCCTTAAGCCTAGCCATCACTTGTGCCGTTGCCTTAAGCCTAACCAGCACTTGTGCCGTTGCCTTAAGCCTTAGGCAGCACTTCTGCCCATGCCTTAAGCCTAGCCAGTACTTGTGCCCATGCCTTAAGCCTTAGCCAGCACTTGTGCCCATGCCTTAAGCCTTAGCCAGCACTTGTGCCCATGCCTTAAACCTTAGCCAGCACTTGTGCCCATGCCTTAAACCTTAACCAGCACTTGTGCCCATACCTTAAGCCTTAGCCAGCACTTGTGCCCATGCATTAAGCCTTAGCCAGCACTTGTGCCCATGCCTTAAGCCTTAGCCAGCACTTGTGCCCATGCCTTAAGCCTTAGCCAGCACTTGTGCCCATGCCTTAAGCCTAGCCAGCACTTGTGCCGTTGCCTTAAGCATAGCCAGCACTTGTGCCGTTGCCTTAACCATAGCCAGCACTTGTGCCCATGCCTTAAGCCTTAGCCAGCACTTGTGCCCTTGCCTTATGCCTAGCCAGCACTTGTGCCCATGCCTTAAGCCTAGCCAGCACTTGTGCCCAGGCCTTAAGGCTAGCCAGCACTTGTGCCAAGGCCTTAAGCCTTAGCCAGCACTTGTGCCCATGCCTTAAGCCTTAGCCAGCACTTGTGCCCATGCCTTAAGCCTTAGCCAGCACTTGTGCCCATGCCTTAAGCCTAGCCAGCACTTGTGCCCATGCCTTATGCCTAGCCAGCACTTGTACCCATGCCTTAAGCCTAGCCATCTCTTGTGCCCATGCCTTAAGCCTAGCCATCACTTGTGCCGTTGCCTTAAGCCTAACCAGCACTTGTGCCGTTGCCTTAATCCTTAGGCAGCACTTCTGCCCATGCCTTAAGTCTAGCCAGTACTTGTGCCCATGACTTAAGCCTTAGCCAGCACTTGTGCCCATGCCTTAAGCCTTAGCCAGCACTTGTGCCCATGCCTTAAGCCTTAGCCAGCACTGGTGCCCATGCCTTAAGCCTTAGCCAGCACTTGTGCCCATGCCTTATGCCTAGCCAGCACTTGTGCCCATGCCTTATGCCTAGCCAGCACTTGTGCTCATGCCTTAAGCCTAGCCAGCACTTGTGCCCATGCCTTAAGCCTAGCCAGCACTTGTGCCGTTGCCTTAAGCATAGCAAGCACTTGTGCCGTTGCCTTAAGCATAGCCAGCACTAGTGCCCATGCCTTAAGCCTAGCCAGTACTTGTGCCCATGCCTTAAGCCTTAGCCAGCACTTGTGCCCATGCCTTAAGCCTTAGCCAGCACTTGTGCCCATGCCTTAAGCCTTAGCCAGCACTTGTGCCCATGCCTTAAGCCTTAGCCAGCACTTGTGCCCATGCCTTAAGCCTTAGCCAGCACTTGTGCCCATGCCTTATGGCTAGCCAGCACTTGTGCCTATGCCTTATGCCTAGCCAGCACTTGTGCCCATGCCTTATGCCTAGCCAGCACTTGTGCCCATGCCTTAAGCCTTAGCCAGCACTTGTGCCCATGCCTTAAGCCTTAGCCAGCACTTGTGCCGTTGCCTTAAGCATAGCCAGCAATTGTGCCATTGCCTTAAGCATAGCCAGCACTTGTGCCCATGCCTTAAGCCTTAGCCAGCACTTGTGCCCTTGCCTTATGCCTAGCCAGCACTTGTGCCCATGCCTTAAGCCTAGCCAGCACTTGTGCCCAGGCCTTAAGCCTAGCCAGCACTTGTGCCCAGGCCTTAAGCCTTAGCCAGCACTTGTGCCCATGCCTTAAGCCTTAGCCAGCACTTGTGCCCATGCCTTAAGCCTTAGCCAGCACTTGTGCCCATGCCTTAAGCCTTAGCCAGCACTTGTGCCCATGCCTTAAGCCTTAGCCAGCACTTGTGCCCATGCCTTAAGCCTTAGCCAGCACTTGTGCCCATGCCTTAAGCCTTAGCCAGCACTTGTGCCCATGCCTTAAGCCTTAGCCAGCACTTGTGCCCATGCCTTAAGCCTAGCCAGCACTTGTGCCGTTGCCTTAAGCATAGCCAGCACTTGTGCCCATGCCTTAAGCCTTAGCCAGCACTTGTGCCCATGCCTTAAGCCTTAGCCAGCACTTGTGCCCATGCCTTAAGCCTTAGCCAGCACTTGTGCCCATGCCTTAAACCTTAGCCAGCACTTGTGCCCATGTCTTATGCCTAGCCAGCACTTGTGCCCATGCCTTATGCCTAGCCATCACTTGTGCCCATGCCTTATGTCTAGCCAGCACTTGTGCCCATGCCTTATGCCTAGCCAGCACTTGTGCCCATGCCTTATGCCTAGCCAGCACTTGTGCCCATGCCTTAAGCCTTAGCCAGCACTTGTGCCCTTGCCTTATGCCTAGCCAGCACTTGTGCCCATGCCTTAAGCCTAGCCAGCACTTGTGCCCAGGCCTTAAGCCTAGCCAGCACTTGTGCCCAGGCCTTAAGCCTTAGCCAGCACTTGTGCCCATGCCTTAAGCCTTAGCCAGCACTTGTGCCCATGCCTTAAGCCTTAGCCAGCACTTGTGCCCATGCCTTAAGCCTTAGCCAGCACTTGTGCCCATGCCTTAAGCCTTAGCCAGCACTTGTGCCCATGCCTTAAGCCTTAGCCAGCACTTGTGCCCATGCCTTAAGCCTTAGCCAGCACTTGTGCCCATGCCTTAAGCCTTAGCCAGCACTTGTGCCCATGCCTTAAGCCTAGCCAGCACTTGTGCCGTTGCCTTAAGCATAGCCAGCACTTGTGCCCATGCCTTAAGCCTTAGCCAGCACTTGTGCCCATGCCTTAAGCCTTAGCCAGCACTTGTGCCCATGCCTTAAGCCTTAGCCAGCACTTGTGCCCATGCCTTATGCCTAGCCAGCACTTGTGCCCATGCCTTATGCCTAGCCAGCACTTGTGCCCATTCCTTAAGCCTAGCCAGCACTTGTGCCCATGCCTTAAGCCTTAGCCAGCACTTGTGCCCATGCCTTAAGCCTTAGCCAGCACTTGTGCCCATGCCTTAAGCCTTAGCCAGCACTTGTGCCCATGCCTTAAGCCTTAGCCAGCACTTGTGCCCATGCCTTAAGCCTTAGCCAGCACTTGTGCCCATGCCTTAAGCCTTAGCCAGCACTTTTGCCCATGCCTTAAGCCTTAGCCAGCACTTTTGAGCCCCTTGCATGTTTGTTTTTCTGTCTTTAGTTACATGATGGTTATGCACACAGGGCAGGCTTTACGCTCTTCGCTCTTGTCCCGTCTGAATGCGCATGCACGACTGTAATTGGGGAAGAAGGCATTACCCATTTACGGAGGACAGACAAGAAGTGCCTGGTCGCTTGGAGCATGGGGTTATGGAGAGGCTCCGCACTGTACAACAAAGGATCTAGTCCTAAATGTCCAAGTACAGAGTAGAGGGGTGAAAGCTAGCTCTTCACCCCTATGGGTGCCTAACCCTTTATGCAAAGAGTGCAAAGAGTTAGCCGTATGCCTTAAGCCTAGCCAGCACTTGTGCCCATGCCTTAAGCCTTAGCCAGCACTTGTGCCCATGCCTTAAGCCTTAGCCAGCACTTGTGCCCATGCCTTAAGCCTTAGCCAGCACTTGTGCCCATGCCTTAAGCCTTAGCCAGCACTTGTGCCCATGCCTTAAGCCTTAGCCAGCACTTTTGCCCATGCCTTAAGCCTTAGCCAGCATTTTTGAGCCCCTTGCATGTTTGTTTTTCTGTCTTTAGTTACATGATGGTTATGCACACAGGGCAGGCTTTACGCTCTTCGCTCTTGTCGCGTCTGAATGCGCATGCACGACTGTAATTGGGGAAGAAGGCATTACCCATTTACGGAGGACAGACAAGAAGTGCCTGGTCGCTTGGAGCATGGGGTTATGGAGAGGCTCCGCACTGTACAACAAAGGATCTAGTCCTAAATGTCCAAGTACAGAGTAGAGGGTTGAAAGCTAGCTCTTCACCCCTATGGGTGCCTAACCCTTTATGCAAAGAGTGCAAAGAGTTAGCCGTATGCCTTAAGCCTAGCCAGCACTTGTGCCCATGCCTTAAGCCTAGCCAGCACTTGTGCCCATGCCTTAAGCCTTAGCCAGCACTTATGCCCATGCCTTAAGCCTTAGCCAGCACTTGTGCCCATGCCTTCAGCCTTAGCCAGCACTTGTGCCCATGCCTTAAACCTTAGCCAGCACTTGTGCCCATGCCTTAAACCTTAGCCAGCACTTGTGCCCATACCTTAAGCCTTAGCCAGCACTTGTGCCCATGCCTTAAGCCTTAGCCAGCACTTGTGCCCATGCCTTAAGCCTTAGCCAGCACTTGTGCCCATGCCTTAAGCCTTAGCCAGCACTTGTGCCCATGCCTTAAGCCTTAGCCAGCACTTGTGCCCATGCCTTAAGCCTTAGCCAGCACTTTTGCCCATGCCTTAAGCCTTAGCCAGCACTTTTGAGCCCCTTGCATGTTTGTTTTTCTGTCTTTAGTTACATGATGGTTATGCACACAGGGCAGGCTTTACGCTCTTCGCTCTTGTCCCGTCTGAATGCGCATGCACGACTGTAATTGGGGAAGAAGGCATTACCCATTTACGGAGGACAGACAAGAAGTGCCTGGTCGCTTGGAGCATGGGGTTATGGAGAGGCTCCGCACTGTACAACAAAGGATCTAGTCCTAAATGTCCAAGTACAGAGTAGAGGGGTGAAAGCTAGCTCTTCACCCCTATGGGTGCCTAACCCTTTATGCAAAGAGTGCAAAGAGTTAGCCGTATGCCTTAAGCCTAGCCAGCACTTGTGCCCATGCCTTAAGCCTTAGCCAGCACTTGTGCCCATGCCTTAAGCCTTAGCCAGCACTTGTGCCCATGCCTTAAGCCTTAGCCAGCACTTGTGCCCATGCCTTAAGCCTTAGCCAGCACTTGTGCCCATGCCTTAAGCCTTAGCCAGCACTTTTGCCCATGCCTTAAGCCTTAGCCAGCATTTTTGAGCCCCTTGCATGTTTGTTTTTCTGTCTTTAGTTACATGATGGTTATGCACACAGGGCAGGCTTTACGCTCTTCGCTCTTGTCCCGTCTGAATGCGCATGCACGACTGTAATTGGGGAAGAAGGCATTACCCATTTACGGAGGACAGACAAGAAGTGCCTGGTCGCTTGGAGCATGGGGTTATGGAGAGGCTCCGCACTGTACAACAAAGGATCTAGTCCTAAATGTCCAAGTACAGAGTAGAGGGTTGAAAGCTAGCTCTTCACCCCTATGGGTGCCTAACCCTTTATGCAAAGAGTGCAAAGAGTTAGCCGTATGCCTTAAGCCTAGCCAGCACTTGTGCCCATGCCTTAAGCCTAGCCAGCACTTGTGCCCATGCCTTAAGCCTTAGCCAGCACTTATGCCCATGCCTTAAGCCTTAGCCAGCACTTGTGCCCATGCCTTCAGCCTTAGCCAGCACTTGTGCCCATGCCTTAAACCTTAGCCAGCACTTGTGCCCATGCCTTAAACCTTAGCCAGCACTTGTGCCCATACCTTAAGCCTTAGCCAGCACTTGTGCCCATGCCTTAAGCCTTAGCCAGCACTTGTGCCCATGCCTTAAGCCTTAGCCAGCACTTGTGCCCATGCCTTAAGCCTTAGCCAGCACTTGTGCCCATGCCTTAAGCCTAGCCAGCACTTGTGCCGTTGCCTTAAGCATAGCCAGCACTTGTGCCTTTGCCTTAAGCATAGCCAGCACTTGTGCCCATGCCTTATGCCTTAGCCAGCACTTGTGCCCTTGCCTTATGCCTAGCCAGCACTTGTGCCCATGCCTTAAGCCTAGCCAGCACTTGTGCCCAGGCCTTAAGCCTAGCCAGCACTTGTGTCCATGCCTTAAGCCTTAGCCAGCACTTGTGCCCATGCCTTAAGCCTAGCCAGCACTTGTGCCGTTGCCTTAAGCATAGCCAGCACTTGTGCCGTTGCCTTAAGCATAGCCAGCACTTATGCCCATGCCTTAAGCCTAGACAGTACTTGTGCCCATGCCTTAAGCCTTAGCCAGCACTTGTGCCCATGCCTTAAGCCTTAGCCAGCACTTGTGCCCATGTCTTAAGCCTTTGCCAGCACTTGTGCCCATGCCTTAAGCCTAGCCAGCACTTGTGCCGTTGCCTTAAGCATAGCCAGCACTTGTGCCATTGCCTTAAGCCTAGCCAGCACTTGTGCCCATGCCTTAAGCCTAGCCAGCACTTGTGCCCATGCCTTAAGCCTTAGCCAGCACTTGTGCCCATGCCTTAAGCCTTAGCCAGCACTTGTGCCCATGCCTTAAGCCTTAGCCAGCACTTGTGCCCATGCCTTAAGCCTTAGCCAGCACTTGTGCCCATGCCTTAAGCCTTAGCCAGCACTTTTGCCCATGCCTTAAGCCTTAGCCAGCACTTTTGAGCCCCTTGCATGTTTGTTTTTCTGTCTTTAGTTACATGATGGTTATGCACACAGGGCAGGCTTTACGCTCTTCGCTCTTGTCCCGTCTGAATGCGCATGCATGACTGTAATTGGGGAAGAAGGCATTAACCATTTACGGAGGACAGACAAGAAGTGCCTGGTCGCTTGGAGCATGGGGTTATGGAGAGGCTCCGCACTGTACAACAAAGATCTAGTCCTAAATGTCCAAGTACAGAGTAGAGGGGTGAAAGCTAGCTCTTCACCCCTATGGGTGCCTAACCCTTTATGCAAAGAGTTAGCCGTATGCCTTAAGCCTAGCCAGCACTTGTGCCCATGCCTTAAGCCTAGCCAGCACTTGTGCCCATGCCTTAAGCCTTAGCCAGCATTTATGCCCATGCCTTAAGCCTTAGCCAGCACTTGTGCCCATGCCTTCAGCCTTAGCCAGCACTTGTGCCCATGCCTTAAACCTTAGCCAGCACTTGTGCCCATGCCTTAAGCCTAGCCAGCACTTGTGCCGTTGCCTTAAGCATAGCCAGCACTTGTGCCGTTGCCTTAAGCATAGCCAGCACTTGTGCCCATGCCTTAAGCCTTAGCCATCACTTGTGCCCATGCCTTATGCCTAGCCAGCACTTGTGCCCTTGCCTTATGCCTAGCCAGCACTTGTGCCCATGCCTTAAGCCTAGCCAGCACTTGTGCCCAGGCCTTAAGCCTAGCCAGCACTTGTGCCCAAGCCTTAAGCCTTAGCCAGCACTTGTGCCCATGCCTTAAGCCTTAGCCAGCACTTGTGCCCATGCCTTAAGCCTTAGCCAGCACTTGTGCCCATGCCTTATGCCTAGCCAGCACTTGTACCCATGCCTTAAGCCTAGCCATCTCTTGTGCCCATGCCTTAAGCCTAGCCATCACTTGTGCCGTTGCCTTAAGCCTAACCAGCACTTGTGCCGTTGCCTTAAGCCTTAGGCAGCACTTCTGCCCATGCCTTAAGCCTAGCCAGTACTTGTGCCCATGCCTTAAGCCTTAGCCAGCACTTGTGCCCATGCCTTAAGCCTTAGCCAGCACTTGTGCCCATGCCTTAAACCTTAGCCAGCACTTGTGCCCATGCCTTAAACCTTAACCAGCACTTGTGCCCATACCTTAAGCCTTAGCCAGCACTTGTGCCCATGCATTAAGCCTTAGCCAGCACTTGTGCCCATGCCTTAAGCCTTAGCCAGCACTTGTGCCCATGCCTTAAGCCTTAGCCAGCACTTGTGCCCATGCCTTAAGCCTAGCCAGCACTTGTGCCGTTGCCTTAAGCATAGCCAGCACTTGTGCCGTTGCCTTAACCATAGCCAGCACTTGTGCCCATGCCTTAAGCCTTAGCCAGCACTTGTGCCCTTGCCTTATGCCTAGCCAGCACTTGTGCCCATGCCTTAAGCCTAGCCAGCACTTGTGCCCAGGCCTTAAGGCTAGCCAGCACTTGTGCCAAGGCCTTAAGCCTTAGCCAGCACTTGTGCCCATGCCTTAAGCCTTAGCCAGCACTTGTGCCCATGCCTTAAGCCTTAGCCAGCACTTGTGCCCATGCCTTAAGCCTAGCCAGCACTTGTGCCCATGCCTTATGCCTAGCCAGCACTTGTACCCATGCCTTAAGCCTAGCCATCTCTTGTGCCCATGCCTTAAGCCTAGCCATCACTTGTGCCGTTGCCTTAAGCCTAACCAGCACTTGTGCCGTTGCCTTAATCCTTAGGCAGCACTTCTGCCCATGCCTTAAGTCTAGCCAGTACTTGTGCCCATGACTTAAGCCTTAGCCAGCACTTGTGCCCATGCCTTAAGCCTTAGCCAGCACTTGTGCCCATGCCTTAAGCCTTAGCCAGCACTGGTGCCCATGCCTTAAGCCTTAGCCAGCACTTGTGCCCATGCCTTATGCCTAGCCAGCACTTGTGCCCATGCCTTATGCCTAGCCAGCACTTGTGCTCATGCCTTAAGCCTAGCCAGCACTTGTGCCCATGCCTTAAGCCTAGCCAGCACTTGTGCCGTTGCCTTAAGCATAGCAAGCACTTGTGCCGTTGCCTTAAGCATAGCCAGCACTAGTGCCCATGCCTTAAGCCTAGCCAGTACTTGTGCCCATGCCTTAAGCCTTAGCCAGCACTTGTGCCCATGCCTTAAGCCTTAGCCAGCACTTGTGCCCATGCCTTAAGCCTTAGCCAGCACTTGTGCCCATGCCTTAAGCCTTAGCCAGCACTTGTGCCCATGCCTTAAGCCTTAGCCAGCACTTGTGCCCATGCCTTATGGCTAGCCAGCACTTGTGCCTATGCCTTATGCCTAGCCAGCACTTGTGCCCATGCCTTATGCCTAGCCAGCACTTGTGCCCATGCCTTAAGCCTTAGCCAGCACTTGTGCCCATGCCTTAAGCCTTAGCCAGCACTTGTGCCGTTGCCTTAAGCATAGCCAGCAATTGTGCCATTGCCTTAAGCATAGCCAGCACTTGTGCCCATGCCTTAAGCCTTAGCCAGCACTTGTGCCCTTGCCTTATGCCTAGCCAGCACTTGTGCCCATGCCTTAAGCCTAGCCAGCACTTGTGCCCAGGCCTTAAGCCTAGCCAGCACTTGTGCCCAGGCCTTAAGCCTTAGCCAGCACTTGTGCCCATGCCTTAAGCCTTAGCCAGCACTTGTGCCCATGCCTTAACCCTTAGCCAGCACTTGTGCCCATGCCTTAAGCCTTAGCCAGCACTTGTGCCCATGCCTTAAGCCTTAGCCAGCACTTGTGCCCATGCCTTAAGCCTTAGCCAGCACTTGTGCCCATGCCTTAAGCCTTAGCCAGCACTTGTGCCCATGCCTTAAGCCTTAGCCAGCACTTGTGCCCATGCCTTAAGCCTAGCCAGCACTTGTGCCGTTGCCTTAAGCATAGCCAGCACTTGTGCCCATGCCTTAAGCCTTAGCCAGCACTTGTGCCCATGCCTTAAGCCTTAGCCAGCACTTGTGCCCATGCCTTAAGCCTTAGCCAGCACTTGTGCCCATGCCTTAAACCTTAGCCAGCACTTGTGCCCATGTCTTATGCCTAGCCAGCACTTGTGCCCATGCCTTATGCCTAGCCATCACTTGTGCCCATGCCTTATGTCTAGCCAGCACTTGTGCCCATGCCTTATGCCTAGCCAGCACTTGTGCCCATGCCTTATGCCTAGCCAGCACTTGTGCCCATGCCTTAAGCCTTAGCCAGCACTTGTGCCCTTGCCTTATGCCTAGCCAGCACTTGTGCCCATGCCTTAAGCCTAGCCAGCACTTGTGCCCAGGCCTTAAGCCTAGCCAGCACTTGTGCCCAGGCCTTAAGCCTTAGCCAGCACTTGTGCCCATGCCTTAAGCCTTAGCCAGCACTTGTGCCCATGCCTTAAGCCTTAGCCAGCACTTGTGCCCATGCCTTAAGCCTTAGCCAGCACTTGTGCCCATGCCTTAAGCCTTAGCCAGCACTTGTGCCCATGCCTTAAGCCTTAGCCAGCACTTGTGCCCATGCCTTAAGCCTTAGCCAGCACTTGTGCCCATGCCTTAAGCCTTAGCCAGCACTTGTGCCCATGCCTTAAGCCTAGCCAGCACTTGTGCCGTTGCCTTAAGCATAGCCAGCACTTGTGCCCATGCCTTAAGCCTTAGCCAGCACTTGTGCCCATGCCTTAAGCCTTAGCCAGCACTTGTGCCCATGCCTTAAGCCTTAGCCAGCACTTGTGCCCATGCCTTATGCCTAGCCAGCACTTGTGCCCATGCCTTATGCCTAGCCAGCACTTGTGCCCATTCCTTAAGCCTAGCCAGCACTTGTGCCCATGCCTTAAGCCTTAGCCAGCACTTGTGCCCATGCCTTAAGCCTTAGCCAGCACTTGTGCCCATGCCTTAAGCCTTAGCCAGCACTTGTGCCCATGCCTTAAGCCTTAGCCAGCACTTGTGCCCATGCCTTAAGCCTTAGCCAGCACTTGTGCCCATGCCTTAAGCCTTAGCCAGCACTTTTGCCCATGCCTTAAGCCTTAGCCAGCACTTTTGAGCCCCTTGCATGTTTGTTTTTCTGTCTTTAGTTACATGATGGTTATGCACACAGGGCAGGCTTTACGCTCTTCGCTCTTGTCCCGTCTGAATGCGCATGCACGACTGTAATTGGGGAAGAAGGCATTACCCATTTACGGAGGACAGACAAGAAGTGCCTGGTCGCTTGGAGCATGGGGTTATGGAGAGGCTCCGCACTGTACAACAAAGGATCTAGTCCTAAATGTCCAAGTACAGAGTAGAGGGGTGAAAGCTAGCTCTTCACCCCTATGGGTGCCTAACCCTTTATGCAAAGAGTGCAAAGAGTTAGCCGTATGCCTTAAGCCTAGCCAGCACTTGTGCCCATGCCTTAAGCCTTAGCCAGCACTTGTGCCCATGCCTTAAGCCTTAGCCAGCACTTGTGCCCATGCCTTAAGCCTTAGCCAGCACTTGTGCCCATGCCTTAAGCCTTAGCCAGCACTTGTGCCCATGCCTTAAGCCTTAGCCAGCACTTTTGCCCATGCCTTAAGCCTTAGCCAGCATTTTTGAGCCCCTTGCATGTTTGTTTTTCTGTCTTTAGTTACATGATGGTTATGCACACAGGGCAGGCTTTACGCTCTTCGCTCTTGTCCCGTCTGAATGCGCATGCACGACTGTAATTGGGGAAGAAGGCATTACCCATTTACGGAGGACAGACAAGAAGTGCCTGGTCGCTTGGAGCATGGGGTTATGGAGAGGCTCCGCACTGTACAACAAAGGATCTAGTCCTAAATGTCCAAGTACAGAGTAGAGGGTTGAAAGCTAGCTCTTCACCCCTATGGGTGCCTAACCCTTTATGCAAAGAGTGCAAAGAGTTAGCCGTATGCCTTAAGCCTAGCCAGCACTTGTGCCCATGCCTTAAGCCTAGCCAGCACTTGTGCCCATGCCTTAAGCCTTAGCCAGCACTTATGCCCATGCCTTAAGCCTTAGCCAGCACTTGTGCCCATGCCTTCAGCCTTAGCCAGCACTTGTGCCCATGCCTTAAACCTTAGCCAGCACTTGTGCCCATGCCTTAAACCTTAGCCAGCACTTGTGCCCATACCTTAAGCCTTAGCCAGCACTTGTGCCCATGCCTTAAGCCTTAGCCAGCACTTGTGCCCATGCCTTAAGCCTTAGCCAGCACTTGTGCCCATGCCTTAAGCCTTAGCCAGCACTTGTGCCCATGCCTTAAGCCTAGCCAGCACTTGTGCCGTTGCCTTAAGCATAGCCAGCACTTGTGCCTTTGCCTTAAGCATAGCCAGCACTTGTGCCCATGCCTTATGCCTTAGCCAGCACTTGTGCCCTTGCCTTATGCCTAGCCAGCACTTGTGCCCATGCCTTAAGCCTAGCCAGCACTTGTGCCCAGGCCTTAAGCCTAGCCAGCACTTGTGTCCATGCCTTAAGCCTTAGCCAGCACTTGTGCCCATGCCTTAAGCCTAGCCAGCACTTGTGCCGTTGCCTTAAGCATAGCCAGCACTTGTGCCGTTGCCTTAAGCATAGCCAGCACTTATGCCCATGCCTTAAGCCTAGACAGTACTTGTGCCCATGCCTTAAGCCTTAGCCAGCACTTGTGCCCATGCCTTAAGCCTTAGCCAGCACTTGTGCCCATGTCTTAAGCCTTTGCCAGCACTTGTGCCCATGCCTTAAGCCTAGCCAGCACTTGTGCCGTTGCCTTAAGCATAGCCAGCACTTGTGCCATTGCCTTAAGCCTAGCCAGCACTTGTGCCCATGCCTTAAGCCTAGCCAGCACTTGTGCCCATGCCTTAAGCCTTAGCCAGCACTTGTGCCCATGCCTTAAGCCTTAGCCAGCACTTGTGCCCATGCCTTAAGCCTTAGCCAGCACTTGTGCCCATGCCTTAAGCCTTAGCCAGCACTTGTGCCCATGCCTTAAGCCTTAGCCAGCACTTTTGCCCATGCCTTAAGCCTTAGCCAGCACTTTTGAGCCCCTTGCATGTTTGTTTTTCTGTCTTTAGTTACATGATGGTTATGCACACAGGGCAGGCTTTACGCTCTTCGCTCTTGTCCCGTCTGAATGCGCATGCATGACTGTAATTGGGGAAGAAGGCATTAACCATTTACGGAGGACAGACAAGAAGTGCCTGGTCGCTTGGAGCATGGGGTTATGGAGAGGCTCCGCACTGTACAACAAAGATCTAGTCCTAAATGTCCAAGTACAGAGTAGAGGGGTGAAAGCTAGCTCTTCACCCCTATGGGTGCCTAACCCTTTATGCAAAGAGTTAGCCGTATGCCTTAAGCCTAGCCAGCACTTGTGCCCATGCCTTAAGCCTAGCCAGCACTTGTGCCCATGCCTTAAGCCTTAGCCAGCATTTATGCCCATGCCTTAAGCCTTAGCCAGCACTTGTGCCCATGCCTTCAGCCTTAGCCAGCACTTGTGCCCATGCCTTAAACCTTAGCCAGCACTTGTGCCCATGCCTTAAGCCTAGCCAGCACTTGTGCCGTTGCCTTAAGCATAGCCAGCACTTGTGCCCATGCCTTAAGCCTTAGCCATCACTTGTGCCCATGCCTTATGCCTAGCCAGCACTTGTGCCCTTGCCTTATGCCTAGCCAGCACTTGTGCCCATGCCTTAAGCCTAGCCAGCACTTGTGCCCAGGCCTTAAGCCTAGCCAGCACTTGTGCCCAAGCCTTAAGCCTTAGCCAGCACTTGTGCCCATGCCTTAAGCCTTAGCCAGCACTTGTGCCCATGCCTTAAGCCTTAGCCAGCACTTGTGCCCATGCCTTATGCCTAGCCAGCACTTGTACCCATGCCTTAAGCCTAGCCATCTCTTGTGCCCATGCCTTAAGCCTAGCCATCACTTGTGCCGTTGCCTTAAGCCTAACCAGCACTTGTGCCGTTGCCTTAAGCCTTAGGCAGCACTTCTGCCCATGCCTTAAGCCTAGCCAGTACTTGTGCCCATGCCTTAAGCCTTAGCCAGCACTTGTGCCCATGCCTTAAGCCTTAGCCAGCACTTGTGCCCATGCCTTAAACCTTAGCCAGCACTTGTGCCCATGCCTTAAACCTTAACCAGCACTTGTGCCCATACCTTAAGCCTTAGCCAGCACTTGTGCCCATGCATTAAGCCTTAGCCAGCACTTGTGCCCATGCCTTAAGCCTTAGCCAGCACTTGTGCCCATGCCTTAAGCCTTAGCCAGCACTTGTGCCCATGCCTTAAGCCTAGCCAGCACTTGTGCCGTTGCCTTAAGCATAGCCAGCACTTGTGCCGTTGCCTTAACCATAGCCAGCACTTGTGCCCATGCCTTAAGCCTTAGCCAGCACTTGTGCCCTTGCCTTATGCCTAGCCAGCACTTGTGCCCATGCCTTAAGCCTAGCCAGCACTTGTGCCCAGGCCTTAAGGCTAGCCAGCACTTGTGCCAAGGCCTTAAGCCTTAGCCAGCACTTGTGCCCATGCCTTAAGCCTTAGCCAGCACTTGTGCCCATGCCTTAAGCCTTAGCCAGCACTTGTGCCCATGCCTTAAGCCTAGCCAGCACTTGTGCCCATGCCTTATGCCTAGCCAGCACTTGTACCCATGCCTTAAGCCTAGCCATCTCTTGTGCCCATGCCTTAAGCCTAGCCATCACTTGTGCCGTTGCCTTAAGCCTAACCAGCACTTGTGCCGTTGCCTTAATCCTTAGGCAGCACTTCTGCCCATGCCTTAAGTCTAGCCAGTACTTGTGCCCATGACTTAAGCCTTAGCCAGCACTTGTGCCCATGCCTTAAGCCTTAGCCAGCACTTGTGCCCATGCCTTAAGCCTTAGCCAGCACTGGTGCCCATGCCTTAAGCCTTAGCCAGCACTTGTGCCCATGCCTTATGCCTAGCCAGCACTTGTGCCCATGCCTTATGCCTAGCCAGCACTTGTGCTCATGCCTTAAGCCTAGCCAGCACTTGTGCCCATGCCTTAAGCCTAGCCAGCACTTGTGCCGTTGCCTTAAGCATAGCAAGCACTTGTGCCGTTGCCTTAAGCATAGCCAGCACTAGTGCCCATGCCTTAAGCCTAGCCAGTACTTGTGCCCATGCCTTAAGCCTTAGCCAGCACTTGTGCCCATGCCTTAAGCCTTAGCCAGCACTTGTGCCCATGCCTTAAGCCTTAGCCAGCACTTGTGCCCATGCCTTAAGCCTTAGCCAGCACTTGTGCCCATGCCTTAAGCCTTAGCCAGCACTTGTGCCCATGCCTTATGGCTAGCCAGCACTTGTGCCTATGCCTTATGCCTAGCCAGCACTTGTGCCCATGCCTTATGCCTAGCCAGCACTTGTGCCCATGCCTTAAGCCTTAGCCAGCACTTGTGCCCATGCCTTAAGCCTTAGCCAGCACTTGTGCCGTTGCCTTAAGCATAGCCAGCAATTGTGCCATTGCCTTAAGCATAGCCAGCACTTGTGCCCATGCCTTAAGCCTTAGCCAGCACTTGTGCCCTTGCCTTATGCCTAGCCAGCACTTGTGCCCATGCCTTAAGCCTAGCCAGCACTTGTGCCCAGGCATTAAGCCTAGCCAGCACTTGTGCCCAGGCCTTAAGCCTTAGCCAGCACTTGTGCCCATGCCTTAAGCCTTAGCCAGCACTTGTGCCCATGCCTTAAGCCTTAGCCAGCACTTGTGCCCATGCCTTAAGCCTTAGCCAGCACTTGTGCCCATGCCTTAAGCCTTAGCCAGCACTTGTGCCCATGCCTTAAGCCTTAGCCAGCACTTGTGCCCATGCCTTAAGCCTTAGCCAGCACTTGTGCCCATGCCTTAAGCCTTAGCCAGCACTTGTGCCCATGCCTTAAGCCTAGCCAGCACTTGTGCCGTTGCCTTAAGCATAGCCAGCACTTGTGCCCATGCCTTAAGCCTTAGCCAGCACTTGTGCCCATGCCTTAAGCCTTAGCCAGCACTTGTGCCCATGCCTTAAGCCTTAGCCAGCACTTGTGCCCATGCCTTAAACCTTAGCCAGCACTTGTGCCCATGTCTTATGCCTAGCCAGCACTTGTGCCCATGCCTTATGCCTAGCCATCACTTGTGCCCATGCCTTATGTCTAGCCAGCACTTGTGCCCATGCCTTATGCCTAGCCAGCACTTGTGCCCATGCCTTAAGCCTTAGCCAGCACTTGTGCCCATGCCTTAAGCCTTAGCCAGCACTTGTGCCCATGCCTTATGCCTAGCCAGCACTTGTACCCATGCCTTAAGCCTAGCCATCTCTTGTGCCCATGCCTTAAGCCTAGCCATCACTTGTGCCGTTGCCTTAAGCCTAACCAGCACTTGTGCCGTTGCCTTAAGCCTTAGGCAGCACTTCTGCCCATGCCTTAAGCCTAGCCAGTACTTGTGCCCATGCCTTAAGCCTTAGCCAGCACTTGTGCCCATGCCTTAAGCCTTAGCCAGCACTTGTGCCCATGCCTTAAACCTTAGCCAGCACTTGTGCCCATGCCTTAAACCTTAACCAGCACTTGTGCCCATACCTTAAGCCTTAGCCAGCACTTGTGCCCATGCATTAAGCCTTAGCCAGCACTTGTGCCCATGCCTTAAGCCTTAGCCAGCACTTGTGCCCATGCCTTAAGCCTTAGCCAGCACTTGTGCCCATGCCTTAAGCCTAGCCAGCACTTGTGCCGTTGCCTTAAGCATAGCCAGCACTTGTGCCGTTGCCTTAACCATAGCCAGCACTTGTGCCCATGCCTTAAGCCTTAGCCAGCACTTGTGCCCTTGCCTTATGCCTAGCCAGCACTTGTGCCCATGCCTTAAGCCTAGCCAGCACTTGTGCCCAGGCCTTAAGGCTAGCCAGCACTTGTGCCAAGGCCTTAAGCCTTAGCCAGCACTTGTGCCCATGCCTTAAGCCTTAGCCAGCACTTGTGCCCATGCCTTAAGCCTTAGCCAGCACTTGTGCCCATGCCTTAAGCCTAGCCAGCACTTGTGCCCATGCCTTATGCCTAGCCAGCACTTGTACCCATGCCTTAAGCCTAGCCATCTCTTGTGCCCATGCCTTAAGCCTAGCCATCACTTGTGCCGTTGCCTTAAGCCTAACCAGCACTTGTGCCATTGCCTTAATCCTTAGGCAGCACTTCTGCCCATGCCTTAAGTCTAGCCAGTACTTGTGCCCATGACTTAAGCCTTAGCCAGCACTTGTGCCCATGCCTTAAGCCTTAGCCAGCACTTGTGCCCATGCCTTAAGCCTTAGCCAGCACTGGTGCCCATGCCTTAAGCCTTAGCCAGCACTTGTGCCCATGCCTTATGCCTAGCCAGCACTTGTGCCCATGCCTTATGCCTAGCCAGCACTTGTGCTCATGCCTTAAGCCTAGCCAGCACTTGTGCCCATGCCTTAAGCCTAGCCAGCACTTGTGCCGTTGCCTTAAGCATAGCAAGCACTTGTGCCGTTGCCTTAAGCATAGCCAGCACTAGTGCCCATGCCTTAAGCCTAGCCAGTACTTGTGCCCATGCCTTAAGCCTTAGCCAGCACTTGTGCCCATGCCTTAAGCCTTAGCCAGCACTTGTGCCCATGCCTTAAGCCTTAGCCAGCACTTGTGCCCATGCCTTAAGCCTTAGCCAGCACTTGTGCCCATGCCTTAAGCCTTAGCCAGCACTTGTGCCCATGCCTTATGGCTAGCCAGCACTTGTGCCTATGCCTTATGCCTAGCCAGCACTTGTGCCCATGCCTTATGCCTAGCCAGCACTTGTGCCCATGCCTTAAGCCTTAGCCAGCACTTGTGCCCATGCCTTAAGCCTTAGCCAGCACTTGTGCCGTTGCCTTAAGCATAGCCAGCAATTGTGCCATTGCCTTAAGCATAGCCAGCACTTGTGCCCATGCCTTAAGCCTTAGCCAGCACTTGTGCCCTTGCCTTATGCCTAGCCAGCACTTGTGCCCATGCCTTAAGCCTAGCCAGCACTTGTGCCCAGGCCTTAAGCCTAGCCAGCACTTGTGCCCAGGCCTTAAGCCTTAGCCAGCACTTGTGCCCATGCCTTAAGCCTTAGCCAGCACTTGTGCCCATGCCTTAAGCCTTAGCCAGCACTTGTGCCCATGCCTTAAGCCTTAGCCAGCACTTGTGCCCATGCCTTAAGCCTTAGCCAGCACTTGTGCCCATGCCTTAAGCCTTAGCCAGCACTTGTGCCCATGCCTTAAGCCTTAGCCAGCACTTGTGCCCATGCCTTAAGCCTTAGCCAGCACTTGTGCCCATGCCTTAAGCCTAGCCAGCACTTGTGCCGTTGCCTTAAGCATAGCCAGCACTTGTGCCCATGCCTTAAGCCTTAGCCAGCACTTGTGCCCATGCCTTAAGCCTTAGCCAGCACTTGTGCCCATGCCTTAAGCCTTAGCCAGCACTTGTGCCCATGCCTTAAACCTTAGCCAGCACTTGTGCCCATGTCTTATGCCTAGCCAGCACTTGTGCCCATGCCTTATGCCTAGCCATCACTTGTGCCCATGCCTTATGTCTAGCCAGCACTTGTGCCCATGCCTTATGCCTAGCCAGCACTTGTGCCCATGCCTTATGCCTAGCCAGCACTTGTGCCCATGCCTTAAGCCTTAGCCAGCACTTGTGCCCTTGCCTTATGCCTAGCCAGCACTTGTGCCCATGCCTTAAGCCTAGCCAGCACTTGTGCCCAGGCCTTAAGCCTAGCCAGCACTTGTGCCCAGGCCTTAAGCCTTAGCCAGCACTTGTGCCCATGCCTTAAGCCTTAGCCAGCACTTGTGCCCATGCCTTAAGCCTTAGCCAGCACTTGTGCCCATGCCTTAAGCCTTAGCCAGCACTTGTGCCCATGCCTTAAGCCTTAGCCAGCACTTGTGCCCATGCCTTAAGCCTTAGCCAGCACTTGTGCCCATGCCTTAAGCCTTAGCCAGCACTTGTGCCCATGCCTTAAGCCTTAGCCAGCACTTGTGCCCATGCCTTAAGCCTAGCCAGCACTTGTGCCGTTGCCTTAAGCATAGCCAGCACTTGTGCCCATGCCTTAAGCCTTAGCCAGCACTTGTGCCCATGCCTTAAGCCTTAGCCAGCACTTGTGCCCATGCCTTAAGCCTTAGCCAGCACTTGTGCCCATGCCTTATGCCTAGCCAGCACTTGTGCCCATGCCTTATGCCTAGCCAGCACTTGTGCCCATTCCTTAAGCCTAGCCAGCACTTGTGCCCATGCCTTAAGCCTTAGCCAGCACTTGTGCCCATGCCTTAAGCCTTAGCCAGCACTTGTGCCCATGCCTTAAGCCTTAGCCAGCACTTGTGCCCATGCCTTAAGCCTTAGCCAGCACTTGTGCCCATGCCTTAAGCCTTAGCCAGCACTTGTGCCCATGCCTTAAGCCTTAGCCAGCACTTTTGCCCATGCCTTAAGCCTTAGCCAGCACTTTTGAGCCCCTTGCATGTTTGTTTTTCTGTCTTTAGTTACATGATGGTTATGCACACAGGGCAGGCTTTACGCTCTTCGCTCTTGTCCCGTCTGAATGCGCATGCACGACTGTAATTGGGGAAGAAGGCATTACCCATTTACGGAGGACAGACAAGAAGTGCCTGGTCGCTTGGAGCATGGGGTTATGGAGAGGCTCCGCACTGTACAACAAAGGATCTAGTCCTAAATGTCCAAGTACAGAGTAGAGGGGTGAAAGCTAGCTCTTCACCCCTATGGGTGCCTAACCCTTTATGCAAAGAGTGCAAAGAGTTAGCCGTATGCCTTAAGCCTAGCCAGCACTTGTGCCCATGCCTTAAGCCTTAGCCAGCACTTGTGCCCATGCCTTAAGCCTTAGCCAGCACTTGTGCCCATGCCTTAAGCCTTAGCCAGCACTTGTGCCCATGCCTTAAGCCTTAGCCAGCACTTGTGCCCATGCCTTAAGCCTTAGCCAGCACTTTTGCCCATGCCTTAAGCCTTAGCCAGCATTTTTGAGCCCCTTGCATGTTTGTTTTTCTGTCTTTAGTTACATGATGGTTATGCACACAGGGCAGGCTTTACGCTCTTCGCTCTTGTCCCGTCTGAATGCGCATGCACGACTGTAATTGGGGAAGAAGGCATTACCCATTTACGGAGGACAGACAAGAAGTGCCTGGTCGCTTGGAGCATGGGGTTATGGAGAGGCTCCGCACTGTACAACAAAGGATCTAGTCCTAAATGTCCAAGTACAGAGTAGAGGGTTGAAAGCTAGCTCTTCACCCCTATGGGTGCCTAACCCTTTATGCAAAGAGTGCAAAGAGTTAGCCGTATGCCTTAAGCCTAGCCAGCACTTGTGCCCATGCCTTAAGCCTAGCCAGCACTTGTGCCCATGCCTTAAGCCTTAGCCAGCACTTATGCCCATGCCTTAAGCCTTAGCCAGCACTTGTGCCCATGCCTTCAGCCTTAGCCAGCACTTGTGCCCATGCCTTAAACCTTAGCCAGCACTTGTGCCCATGCCTTAAACCTTAGCCAGCACTTGTGCCCATACCTTAAGCCTTAGCCAGCACTTGTGCCCATGCCTTAAGCCTTAGCCAGCACTTGTGCCCATGCCTTAAGCCTTAGCCAGCACTTGTGCCCATGCCTTAAGCCTTAGCCAGCACTTGTGCCCATGCCTTAAGCCTTAGCCAGCACTTGTGCCCATGCCTTAAGCCTTAGCCAGCACTTTTGCCCATGCCTTAAGCCTTAGCCAGCACTTTTGAGCCCCTTGCATGTTTGTTTTTCTGTCTTTAGTTACATGATGGTTATGCACACAGGGCAGGCTTTACGCTCTTCGCTCTTGTCCCGTCTGAATGCGCATGCACGACTGTAATTGGGGAAGAAGGCATTACCCATTTACGGAGGACAGACAAGAAGTGCCTGGTCGCTTGGAGCATGGGGTTATGGAGAGGCTCCGCACTGTACAACAAAGGATCTAGTCCTAAATGTCCAAGTACAGAGTAGAGGGGTGAAAGCTAGCTCTTCACCCCTATGGGTGCCTAACCCTTTATGCAAAGAGTGCAAAGAGTTAGCCGTATGCCTTAAGCCTAGCCAGCACTTGTGCCCATGCCTTAAGCCTTAGCCAGCACTTGTGCCCATGCCTTAAGCCTTAGCCAGCACTTGTGCCCATGCCTTAAGCCTTAGCCAGCACTTGTGCCCATGCCTTAAGCCTTAGCCAGCACTTGTGCCCATGCCTTAAGCCTTAGCCAGCACTTTTGCCCATGCCTTAAGCCTTAGCCAGCATTTTTGAGCCCCTTGCATGTTTGTTTTTCTGTCTTTAGTTACATGATGGTTATGCACACAGGGCAGGCTTTACGCTCTTCGCTCTTGTCCCGTCTGAATGCGCATGCACGACTGTAATTGGGGAAGAAGGCATTACCCATTTACGGAGGACAGACAAGAAGTGCCTGGTCGCTTGGAGCATGGGGTTATGGAGAGGCTCCGCACTGTACAACAAAGGATCTAGTCCTAAATGTCCAAGTACAGAGTAGAGGGTTGAAAGCTAGCTCTTCACCCCTATGGGTGCCTAACCCTTTATGCAAAGAGTGCAAAGAGTTAGCCGTATGCCTTAAGCCTAGCCAGCACTTGTGCCCATGCCTTAAGCCTAGCCAGCACTTGTGCCCATGCCTTAAGCCTTAGCCAGCACTTATGCCCATGCCTTAAGCCTTAGCCAGCACTTGTGCCCATGCCTTCAGCCTTAGCCAGCACTTGTGCCCATGCCTTAAACCTTAGCCAGCACTTGTGCCCATGCCTTAAACCTTAGCCAGCACTTGTGCCCATACCTTAAGCCTTAGCCAGCACTTGTGCCCATGCCTTAAGCCTTAGCCAGCACTTGTGCCCATGCCTTAAGCCTTAGCCAGCACTTGTGCCC
Source organism: Ranitomeya imitator (assembly GCF_032444005.1). Classification (NCBI taxonomy): domain Eukaryota; kingdom Metazoa; phylum Chordata; class Amphibia; order Anura; family Dendrobatidae; genus Ranitomeya; species Ranitomeya imitator. The sequence goes on from NW_027194444.1 coordinate 49,066, forward strand.
ATGCCTTAAGCCTTAGCCAGCACTTGTGCCCATGCCTTAAGCCTAGCCAGCACTTGTGCCGTTGCCTTAAGCATAGCCAGCACTTGTGCCTTTGCCTTAAGCATAGCCAGCACTTGTGCCCATGCCTTATGCCTTAGCCAGCACTTGTGCCCTTGCCTTATGCCTAGCCAGCACTTGTGCCCATGCCTTAAGCCTAGCCAGCACTTGTGCCCAGGCCTTAAGCCTAGCCAGCACTTGTGTCCATGCCTTAAGCCTTAGCCAGCACTTGTGCCCATGCCTTAAGCCTAGCCAGCACTTGTGCCGTTGCCTTAAGCATAGCCAGCACTTGTGCCGTTGCCTTAAGCATAGCCAGCACTTATGCCCATGCCTTAAGCCTAGACAGTACTTGTGCCCATGCCTTAAGCCTTAGCCAGCACTTGTGCCCATGCCTTAAGCCTTAGCCAGCACTTGTGCCCATGTCTTAAGCCTTTGCCAGCACTTGTGCCCATGCCTTAAGCCTAGCCAGCACTTGTGCCGTTGCCTTAAGCATAGCCAGCACTTGTGCCATTGCCTTAAGCCTAGCCAGCACTTGTGCCCATGCCTTAAGCCTAGCCAGCACTTGTGCCCATGCCTTAAGCCTTAGCCAGCACTTGTGCCCATGCCTTAAGCCTTAGCCAGCACTTGTGCCCATGCCTTAAGCCTTAGCCAGCACTTGTGCCCATGCCTTAAGCCTTAGCCAGCACTTGTGCCCATGCCTTAAGCCTTAGCCAGCACTTTTGCCCATGCCTTAAGCCTTAGCCAGCACTTTTGAGCCCCTTGCATGTTTGTTTTTCTGTCTTTAGTTACATGATGGTTATGCACACAGGGCAGGCTTTACGCTCTTCGCTCTTGTCCCGTCTGAATGCGCATGCATGACTGTAATTGGGGAAGAAGGCATTAACCATTTACGGAGGACAGACAAGAAGTGCCTGGTCGCTTGGAGCATGGGGTTATGGAGAGGCTCCGCACTGTACAACAAAGATCTAGTCCTAAATGTCCAAGTACAGAGTAGAGGGGTGAAAGCTAGCTCTTCACCCCTATGGGTGCCTAACCCTTTATGCAAAGAGTTAGCCGTATGCCTTAAGCCTAGCCAGCACTTGTGCCCATGCCTTAAGCCTAGCCAGCACTTGTGCCCATGCCTTAAGCCTTAGCCAGCATTTATGCCCATGCCTTAAGCCTTAGCCAGCACTTGTGCCCATGCCTTCAGCCTTAGCCAGCACTTGTGCCCATGCCTTAAACCTTAGCCAGCACTTGTGCCCATGCCTTAAGCCTAGCCAGCACTTGTGCCGTTGCCTTAAGCATAGCCAGCACTTGTGCCGTTGCCTTAAGCATAGCCAGCACTTGTGCCCATGCCTTAAGCCTTAGCCATCACTTGTGCCCATGCCTTATGCCTAGCCAGCACTTGTGCCCTTGCCTTATGCCTAGCCAGCACTTGTGCCCATGCCTTAAGCCTAGCCAGCACTTGTGCCCAGGCCTTAAGCCTAGCCAGCACTTGTGCCCAAGCCTTAAGCCTTAGCCAGCACTTGTGCCCATGCCTTAAGCCTTAGCCAGCACTTGTGCCCATGCCTTAAGCCTTAGCCAGCACTTGTGCCCATGCCTTATGCCTAGCCAGCACTTGTACCCATGCCTTAAGCCTAGCCATCTCTTGTGCCCATGCCTTAAGCCTAGCCATCACTTGTGCCGTTGCCTTAAGCCTAACCAGCACTTGTGCCGTTGCCTTAAGCCTTAGGCAGCACTTCTGCCCATGCCTTAAGCCTAGCCAGTACTTGTGCCCATGCCTTAAGCCTTAGCCAGCACTTGTGCCCATGCCTTAAGCCTTAGCCAGCACTTGTGCCCATGCCTTAAACCTTAGCCAGCACTTGTGCCCATGCCTTAAACCTTAACCAGCACTTGTGCCCATACCTTAAGCCTTAGCCAGCACTTGTGCCCATGCATTAAGCCTTAGCCAGCACTTGTGCCCATGCCTTAAGCCTTAGCCAGCACTTGTGCCCATGCCTTAAGCCTTAGCCAGCACTTGTGCCCATGCCTTAAGCCTAGCCAGCACTTGTGCCGTTGCCTTAAGCATAGCCAGCACTTGTGCCGTTGCCTTAACCATAGCCAGCACTTGTGCCCATGCCTTAAGCCTTAGCCAGCACTTGTGCCCTTGCCTTATGCCTAGCCAGCACTTGTGCCCATGCCTTAAGCCTAGCCAGCACTTGTGCCCAGGCCTTAAGGCTAGCCAGCACTTGTGCCAAGGCCTTAAGCCTTAGCCAGCACTTGTGCCCATGCCTTAAGCCTTAGCCAGCACTTGTGCCCATGCCTTAAGCCTTAGCCAGCACTTGTGCCCATGCCTTAAGCCTAGCCAGCACTTGTGCCCATGCCTTATGCCTAGCCAGCACTTGTACCCATGCCTTAAGCCTAGCCATCTCTTGTGCCCATGCCTTAAGCCTAGCCATCACTTGTGCCGTTGCCTTAAGCCTAACCAGCACTTGTGCCGTTGCCTTAATCCTTAGGCAGCACTTCTGCCCATGCCTTAAGTCTAGCCAGTACTTGTGCCCATGACTTAAGCCTTAGCCAGCACTTGTGCCCATGCCTTAAGCCTTAGCCAGCACTTGTGCCCATGCCTTAAGCCTTAGCCAGCACTGGTGCCCATGCCTTAAGCCTTAGCCAGCACTTGTGCCCATGCCTTATGCCTAGCCAGCACTTGTGCCCATGCCTTATGCCTAGCCAGCACTTGTGCTCATGCCTTAAGCCTAGCCAGCACTTGTGCCCATGCCTTAAGCCTAGCCAGCACTTGTGCCGTTGCCTTAAGCATAGCAAGCACTTGTGCCGTTGCCTTAAGCATAGCCAGCACTAGTGCCCATGCCTTAAGCCTAGCCAGTACTTGTGCCCATGCCTTAAGCCTTAGCCAGCACTTGTGCCCATGCCTTAAGCCTTAGCCAGCACTTGTGCCCATGCCTTAAGCCTTAGCCAGCACTTGTGCCCATGCCTTAAGCCTTAGCCAGCACTTGTGCCCATGCCTTAAGCCTTAGCCAGCACTTGTGCCCATGCCTTATGGCTAGCCAGCACTTGTGCCTATGCCTTATGCCTAGCCAGCACTTGTGCCCATGCCTTATGCCTAGCCAGCACTTGTGCCCATGCCTTAAGCCTTAGCCAGCACTTGTGCCCATGCCTTAAGCCTTAGCCAGCACTTGTGCCGTTGCCTTAAGCATAGCCAGCAATTGTGCCATTGCCTTAAGCATAGCCAGCACTTGTGCCCATGCCTTAAGCCTTAGCCAGCACTTGTGCCCTTGCCTTATGCCTAGCCAGCACTTGTGCCCATGCCTTAAGCCTAGCCAGCACTTGTGCCCAGGCCTTAAGCCTAGCCAGCACTTGTGCCCAGGCCTTAAGCCTTAGCCAGCACTTGTGCCCATGCCTTAAGCCTTAGCCAGCACTTGTGCCCATGCCTTAACCCTTAGCCAGCACTTGTGCCCATGCCTTAAGCCTTAGCCAGCACTTGTGCCCATGCCTTAAGCCTTAGCCAGCACTTGTGCCCATGCCTTAAGCCTTAGCCAGCACTTGTGCCCATGCCTTAAGCCTTAGCCAGCACTTGTGCCCATGCCTTAAGCCTTAGCCAGCACTTGTGCCCATGCCTTAAGCCTAGCCAGCACTTGTGCCGTTGCCTTAAGCATAGCCAGCACTTGTGCCCATGCCTTAAGCCTTAGCCAGCACTTGTGCCCATGCCTTAAGCCTTAGCCAGCACTTGTGCCCATGCCTTAAGCCTTAGCCAGCACTTGTGCCCATGCCTTAAACCTTAGCCAGCACTTGTGCCCATGTCTTATGCCTAGCCAGCACTTGTGCCCATGCCTTATGCCTAGCCATCACTTGTGCCCATGCCTTATGTCTAGCCAGCACTTGTGCCCATGCCTTATGCCTAGCCAGCACTTGTGCCCATGCCTTATGCCTAGCCAGCACTTGTGCCCATGCCTTAAGCCTTAGCCAGCACTTGTGCCCTTGCCTTATGCCTAGCCAGCACTTGTGCCCATGCCTTAAGCCTAGCCAGCACTTGTGCCCAGGCCTTAAGCCTAGCCAGCACTTGTGCCCAGGCCTTAAGCCTTAGCCAGCACTTGTGCCCATGCCTTAAGCCTTAGCCAGCACTTGTGCCCATGCCTTAAGCCTTAGCCAGCACTTGTGCCCATGCCTTAAGCCTTAGCCAGCACTTGTGCCCATGCCTTAAGCCTTAGCCAGCACTTGTGCCCATGCCTTAAGCCTTAGCCAGCACTTGTGCCCATGCCTTAAGCCTTAGCCAGCACTTGTGCCCATGCCTTAAGCCTTAGCCAGCACTTGTGCCCATGCCTTAAGCCTAGCCAGCACTTGTGCCGTTGCCTTAAGCATAGCCAGCACTTGTGCCCATGCCTTAAGCCTTAGCCAGCACTTGTGCCCATGCCTTAAGCCTTAGCCAGCACTTGTGCCCATGCCTTAAGCCTTAGCCAGCACTTGTGCCCATGCCTTATGCCTAGCCAGCACTTGTGCCCATGCCTTATGCCTAGCCAGCACTTGTGCCCATTCCTTAAGCCTAGCCAGCACTTGTGCCCATGCCTTAAGCCTTAGCCAGCACTTGTGCCCATGCCTTAAGCCTTAGCCAGCACTTGTGCCCATGCCTTAAGCCTTAGCCAGCACTTGTGCCCATGCCTTAAGCCTTAGCCAGCACTTGTGCCCATGCCTTAAGCCTTAGCCAGCACTTGTGCCCATGCCTTAAGCCTTAGCCAGCACTTTTGCCCATGCCTTAAGCCTTAGCCAGCACTTTTGAGCCCCTTGCATGTTTGTTTTTCTGTCTTTAGTTACATGATGGTTATGCACACAGGGCAGGCTTTACGCTCTTCGCTCTTGTCCCGTCTGAATGCGCATGCACGACTGTAATTGGGGAAGAAGGCATTACCCATTTACGGAGGACAGACAAGAAGTGCCTGGTCGCTTGGAGCATGGGGTTATGGAGAGGCTCCGCACTGTACAACAAAGGATCTAGTCCTAAATGTCCAAGTACAGAGTAGAGGGGTGAAAGCTAGCTCTTCACCCCTATGGGTGCCTAACCCTTTATGCAAAGAGTGCAAAGAGTTAGCCGTATGCCTTAAGCCTAGCCAGCACTTGTGCCCATGCCTTAAGCCTTAGCCAGCACTTGTGCCCATGCCTTAAGCCTTAGCCAGCACTTGTGCCCATGCCTTAAGCCTTAGCCAGCACTTGTGCCCATGCCTTAAGCCTTAGCCAGCACTTGTGCCCATGCCTTAAGCCTTAGCCAGCACTTTTGCCCATGCCTTAAGCCTTAGCCAGCATTTTTGAGCCCCTTGCATGTTTGTTTTTCTGTCTTTAGTTACATGATGGTTATGCACACAGGGCAGGCTTTACGCTCTTCGCTCTTGTCCCGTCTGAATGCGCATGCACGACTGTAATTGGGGAAGAAGGCATTACCCATTTACGGAGGACAGACAAGAAGTGCCTGGTCGCTTGGAGCATGGGGTTATGGAGAGGCTCCGCACTGTACAACAAAGGATCTAGTCCTAAATGTCCAAGTACAGAGTAGAGGGTTGAAAGCTAGCTCTTCACCCCTATGGGTGCCTAACCCTTTATGCAAAGAGTGCAAAGAGTTAGCCGTATGCCTTAAGCCTAGCCAGCACTTGTGCCCATGCCTTAAGCCTAGCCAGCACTTGTGCCCATGCCTTAAGCCTTAGCCAGCACTTATGCCCATGCCTTAAGCCTTAGCCAGCACTTGTGCCCATGCCTTCAGCCTTAGCCAGCACTTGTGCCCATGCCTTAAACCTTAGCCAGCACTTGTGCCCATGCCTTAAACCTTAGCCAGCACTTGTGCCCATACCTTAAGCCTTAGCCAGCACTTGTGCCCATGCCTTAAGCCTTAGCCAGCACTTGTGCCCATGCCTTAAGCCTTAGCCAGCACTTGTGCCCATGCCTTAAGCCTTAGCCAGCACTTGTGCCCATGCCTTAAGCCTAGCCAGCACTTGTGCCGTTGCCTTAAGCATAGCCAGCACTTGTGCCTTTGCCTTAAGCATAGCCAGCACTTGTGCCCATGCCTTATGCCTTAGCCAGCACTTGTGCCCTTGCCTTATGCCTAGCCAGCACTTGTGCCCATGCCTTAAGCCTAGCCAGCACTTGTGCCCAGGCCTTAAGCCTAGCCAGCACTTGTGTCCATGCCTTAAGCCTTAGCCAGCACTTGTGCCCATGCCTTAAGCCTAGCCAGCACTTGTGCCGTTGCCTTAAGCATAGCCAGCACTTGTGCCGTTGCCTTAAGCATAGCCAGCACTTATGCCCATGCCTTAAGCCTAGACAGTACTTGTGCCCATGCCTTAAGCCTTAGCCAGCACTTGTGCCCATGCCTTAAGCCTTAGCCAGCACTTGTGCCCATGTCTTAAGCCTTTGCCAGCACTTGTGCCCATGCCTTAAGCCTAGCCAGCACTTGTGCCGTTGCCTTAAGCATAGCCAGCACTTGTGCCATTGCCTTAAGCCTAGCCAGCACTTGTGCCCATGCCTTAAGCCTAGCCAGCACTTGTGCCCATGCCTTAAGCCTTAGCCAGCACTTGTGCCCATGCCTTAAGCCTTAGCCAGCACTTGTGCCCATGCCTTAAGCCTTAGCCAGCACTTGTGCCCATGCCTTAAGCCTTAGCCAGCACTTGTGCCCATGCCTTAAGCCTTAGCCAGCACTTTTGCCCATGCCTTAAGCCTTAGCCAGCACTTTTGAGCCCCTTGCATGTTTGTTTTTCTGTCTTTAGTTACATGATGGTTATGCACACAGGGCAGGCTTTACGCTCTTCGCTCTTGTCCCGTCTGAATGCGCATGCATGACTGTAATTGGGGAAGAAGGCATTAACCATTTACGGAGGACAGACAAGAAGTGCCTGGTCGCTTGGAGCATGGGGTTATGGAGAGGCTCCGCACTGTACAACAAAGATCTAGTCCTAAATGTCCAAGTACAGAGTAGAGGGGTGAAAGCTAGCTCTTCACCCCTATGGGTGCCTAACCCTTTATGCAAAGAGTTAGCCGTATGCCTTAAGCCTAGCCAGCACTTGTGCCCATGCCTTAAGCCTAGCCAGCACTTGTGCCCATGCCTTAAGCCTTAGCCAGCATTTATGCCCATGCCTTAAGCCTTAGCCAGCACTTGTGCCCATGCCTTCAGCCTTAGCCAGCACTTGTGCCCATGCCTTAAACCTTAGCCAGCACTTGTGCCCATGCCTTAAGCCTAGCCAGCACTTGTGCCGTTGCCTTAAGCATAGCCAGCACTTGTGCCCATGCCTTAAGCCTTAGCCATCACTTGTGCCCATGCCTTATGCCTAGCCAGCACTTGTGCCCTTGCCTTATGCCTAGCCAGCACTTGTGCCCATGCCTTAAGCCTAGCCAGCACTTGTGCCCAGGCCTTAAGCCTAGCCAGCACTTGTGCCCAAGCCTTAAGCCTTAGCCAGCACTTGTGCCCATGCCTTAAGCCTTAGCCAGCACTTGTGCCCATGCCTTAAGCCTTAGCCAGCACTTGTGCCCATGCCTTATGCCTAGCCAGCACTTGTACCCATGCCTTAAGCCTAGCCATCTCTTGTGCCCATGCCTTAAGCCTAGCCATCACTTGTGCCGTTGCCTTAAGCCTAACCAGCACTTGTGCCGTTGCCTTAAGCCTTAGGCAGCACTTCTGCCCATGCCTTAAGCCTAGCCAGTACTTGTGCCCATGCCTTAAGCCTTAGCCAGCACTTGTGCCCATGCCTTAAGCCTTAGCCAGCACTTGTGCCCATGCCTTAAACCTTAGCCAGCACTTGTGCCCATGCCTTAAACCTTAACCAGCACTTGTGCCCATACCTTAAGCCTTAGCCAGCACTTGTGCCCATGCATTAAGCCTTAGCCAGCACTTGTGCCCATGCCTTAAGCCTTAGCCAGCACTTGTGCCCATGCCTTAAGCCTTAGCCAGCACTTGTGCCCATGCCTTAAGCCTAGCCAGCACTTGTGCCGTTGCCTTAAGCATAGCCAGCACTTGTGCCGTTGCCTTAACCATAGCCAGCACTTGTGCCCATGCCTTAAGCCTTAGCCAGCACTTGTGCCCTTGCCTTATGCCTAGCCAGCACTTGTGCCCATGCCTTAAGCCTAGCCAGCACTTGTGCCCAGGCCTTAAGGCTAGCCAGCACTTGTGCCAAGGCCTTAAGCCTTAGCCAGCACTTGTGCCCATGCCTTAAGCCTTAGCCAGCACTTGTGCCCATGCCTTAAGCCTTAGCCAGCACTTGTGCCCATGCCTTAAGCCTAGCCAGCACTTGTGCCCATGCCTTATGCCTAGCCAGCACTTGTACCCATGCCTTAAGCCTAGCCATCTCTTGTGCCCATGCCTTAAGCCTAGCCATCACTTGTGCCGTTGCCTTAAGCCTAACCAGCACTTGTGCCGTTGCCTTAATCCTTAGGCAGCACTTCTGCCCATGCCTTAAGTCTAGCCAGTACTTGTGCCCATGACTTAAGCCTTAGCCAGCACTTGTGCCCATGCCTTAAGCCTTAGCCAGCACTTGTGCCCATGCCTTAAGCCTTAGCCAGCACTGGTGCCCATGCCTTAAGCCTTAGCCAGCACTTGTGCCCATGCCTTATGCCTAGCCAGCACTTGTGCCCATGCCTTATGCCTAGCCAGCACTTGTGCTCATGCCTTAAGCCTAGCCAGCACTTGTGCCCATGCCTTAAGCCTAGCCAGCACTTGTGCCGTTGCCTTAAGCATAGCAAGCACTTGTGCCGTTGCCTTAAGCATAGCCAGCACTAGTGCCCATGCCTTAAGCCTAGCCAGTACTTGTGCCCATGCCTTAAGCCTTAGCCAGCACTTGTGCCCATGCCTTAAGCCTTAGCCAGCACTTGTGCCCATGCCTTAAGCCTTAGCCAGCACTTGTGCCCATGCCTTAAGCCTTAGCCAGCACTTGTGCCCATGCCTTAAGCCTTAGCCAGCACTTGTGCCCATGCCTTATGGCTAGCCAGCACTTGTGCCTATGCCTTATGCCTAGCCAGCACTTGTGCCCATGCCTTATGCCTAGCCAGCACTTGTGCCCATGCCTTAAGCCTTAGCCAGCACTTGTGCCCATGCCTTAAGCCTTAGCCAGCACTTGTGCCGTTGCCTTAAGCATAGCCAGCAATTGTGCCATTGCCTTAAGCATAGCCAGCACTTGTGCCCATGCCTTAAGCCTTAGCCAGCACTTGTGCCCTTGCCTTATGCCTAGCCAGCACTTGTGCCCATGCCTTAAGCCTAGCCAGCACTTGTGCCCAGGCCTTAAGCCTAGCCAGCACTTGTGCCCAGGCCTTAAGCCTTAGCCAGCACTTGTGCCCATGCCTTAAGCCTTAGCCAGCACTTGTGCCCATGCCTTAACCCTTAGCCAGCACTTGTGCCCATGCCTTAAGCCTTAGCCAGCACTTGTGCCCATGCCTTAAGCCTTAGCCAGCACTTGTGCCCATGCCTTAAGCCTTAGCCAGCACTTGTGCCCATGCCTTAAGCCTTAGCCAGCACTTGTGCCCATGCCTTAAGCCTTAGCCAGCACTTGTGCCCATGCCTTAAGCCTAGCCAGCACTTGTGCCGTTGCCTTAAGCATAGCCAGCACTTGTGCCCATGCCTTAAGCCTTAGCCAGCACTTGTGCCCATGCCTTAAGCCTTAGCCAGCACTTGTGCCCATGCCTTAAGCCTTAGCCAGCACTTGTGCCCATGCCTTAAACCTTAGCCAGCACTTGTGCCCATGTCTTATGCCTAGCCAGCACTTGTGCCCATGCCTTATGCCTAGCCATCACTTGTGCCCATGCCTTATGTCTAGCCAGCACTTGTGCCCATGCCTTATGCCTAGCCAGCACTTGTGCCCATGCCTTATGCCTAGCCAGCACTTGTGCCCATGCCTTAAGCCTTAGCCAGCACTTGTGCCCTTGCCTTATGCCTAGCCAGCACTT
>NW_027194445.1:0-58992 GCF_032444005.1 Ranitomeya imitator
ATGACTGGTTAAAATTTTTCGTGGTTTCTTGTTCAGTCCATAGGCCTACATCATGTGGCAAACCGGTGAGCATGTGGCTCTATTAGTATAGGAGATACCTGAAAACATATCACACTTTTCATCATAGTGCTTTTACCAATGCATAAAATGCATGGAGAAGTCATTTCGAATGACTGGTCCTCAGTGTTGTGAGAACAATGACTGGTTAAAATTTTTGGTGGTTTCTTGTTCAGTCCATAGGCCTACATCATGTGGCAAACCGGTGAGCATGTGGCTCGATTAGTATAGGAGATACCTGAAAACATATCACACTTTTCATCATAGTGCTTTTACCAATGCATAAAATGCATGGAGAAGTCATTTCGAATGACTGGTCCTCAGTGTTGTGAGAACGATGACTGGTTAAAATTTTTGGTGGTTTCTTGTTCAGTCCATAGGCCTACATCATGTGGCAAACCGGTGAGCATGTGGCTCTATTAGTATAGGAGATACCTGAAAACATATCACACTTTTCATCATAGTGCTTTTACCAATGCATAAAATGCATGGAGAAGTCATTTCGAATGACTGGTCCTCAGTGTTGTGAGAACGATGACTGGTTAAAATTTTTGGTGGTTTCTTGTTCAGTCCATAGGCCTACATCATGTGGCAAACCGGTGAGCATGTGGCTCTATTAGTATAGGAGATACCTGAAAACATATCACACTTTTCATCATAGTGCTTTTACCAATGCATAAAATGCATGGAGAAGTCATTTCGAATGACTGGTCCTCAGTGTTGTGAGAACGATGACTGGTTAAAATTTTTGGTGGTTTCTTGTTCAGTCCATAGGCCTACATCATGTGGCAAACCGGTGAGCATGTGGCTCTATTAGTATAGGAGATACCTGAAAACATATCACACTTTTCATCATAGTGCTTTTACCAATGCATAAAATGCATGGAGAAGTCATTTCGAATGACTGGTCCTCAGTGTTGTGAGAACGATGACTGGTTAAAATTTTTGGTGGTTTCTTGTTCAGTCCATAGGCCTACATCATGTGGCAAACCGGTGAGCATGTGGCTCTATTAGTATAGGAGATACCTGAAAACATATCACACTTTTCATCATAGTGCTTTTACCAATGCATAAAATGCATGGAGAAGTCATTTCGAATGACTGGTCCTCAGTGTTGTGAGAACGATGACTGGTTAAAATTTTTGGTGGTTTCTTGTTCAGTCCATAGGCCTACATCATGTGGCAAACCGGTGAGCATGTGGCTGTATTAGTATATGAGATACCTGAAAACATCACACTTTTCATCATAGTGCTTTTACCAATGCATAAAATGCATGGAGAAGTCATTTCGAATGACTGGTCCTCAGTGTTGTGAGAACGATGACTGGTTAAAATTTTTGGTGGTTTCTTGTTCAGTCCATAGGCCTACATCATGTGGCAAACCGGTGAGCATGTGGCTCTATTAGTATAGGAGATACCTGAAAACATATCACACTTTTCATCATAGTGCTTTTACCAATGCATAAAATGCATGGAGAAGTCATTTCGAATGACTGGTCCTCAGTGTTGTGAGAACGATGACTGGTTAAAATTTTTGGTGGTTTCTTGTTCAGTCCATAGGCCTACATCATGTGGCAAACCGGTGAGCATGTGGCTCTATTAGTATAGGAGATACCTGAAAACATATCACACTTTTCATCATAGTGCTTTTACCAATGCATAAAATGCATGGAGAAGTCATTTCGAATGACTGGTCCTCAGTGTTGTGAGAACGATGACTGGTTAAAATTTTTGGTGGTTTCTTGTTCAGTCCATAGGCCTACATCATGTGGCAAACCGGTGAGCATGTGGCTTTATTAGTATAGGAGATACCTGAAAACATATCACACTTTTCATCATAGTGCTTTTACCAATGCATAAAATGCATGGAGAAGTCATTTCGAATGACTGGTCTTCAGTGTTGTGAGAACGATGACTGGTTAAAATTTTTGGTGGTTTCTTGTTCAGTCCATAGGCCTACATCATGTGGCAAACCGGTGAGCATGTGGCTCTATTAGTATAGGAGATACCTGAAAACATATCACACTTTTCATCATAGTGCTTTTACCAATGCATAAAATGCATGGAGAAGTCATTTCGAATGACTGGTCCTCAGTGTTGTGAGAACGATGACTGGTTAAAATTTTTGGTGGTTTCTTGTTCAGTCCATAGGCCTACATCATGTGGCAAACCGGTGAGCATGTGGCTCTATTAGTATAGGAGATACCTGAAAACATATCACACTTTTCATCATAGTGCTTTTACCAATGCATAAAATGCATGGAGAAGTCATTTCGAATGACTGGTCCTCAGTGTTGTGAGAACGATGACTGGATAAAATTTTTGGTGGTTTCTTGTTCAGTCCATAGGCCTACATCATGTGGCAAACCGGTGAGCATGTGGCTCTATTAGTATAGGAGATACCTGAAAACATATCACACTTTTCATCATAGTGCTTTTACCAATGCATAAAATGCATGGAGAAGTCATTTCGAATGACTGGTCCTCAGTGTTGTGAGAATGATGACTGGTTAAAATTTTTCGTGGTTTCTTGTTCAGTCCATAGGCCTACATTATGTGGCAAACCGGTGAGCATGTGGCTCTATTAGTATAGGAGATACCTGAAAACATATCACACTTTTCATCATAGTGCTTTTACCAATGCATAAAATGCATGGAGAAGTCATTTCGAATGACTGGTCCTCAGTGTTGTGAGAACGATGACTGGTTAAAATTTTTGGTGGTTTCTTGTTCAGTCCATAGGCCTACATCATGTGGCAAACCGGTGAGCATGTGGCTCGATTAGTATAGGAGATACCTGAAAACATATCACACTTTTCATCATAGTGCTTTTACCAATGCATAAAATGCATGGAGAAGTCATTTCGAATGACTGGTCCTCAGTGTTGTGAGAACGATGACTGGTTAAAATTTTTGGTGGTTTCTTGTTCAGTCCATAGGCCTACATCATGTGGGAAACCGGTGAGCATGTGGCTCTATTAGTATGGGAGATACCTGAAAACATATCACACTTTTCATCATAGTGCTTTTACCAATGCATAAAATGCATGGAGAAGTCATTTCGAATGACTGGTCCTCAGTGTTGTGAGAACGATGACTGGTTAAAATTTTTGGTGGTTTCTTGTTCAGTCCATAGGCCTACATCATGTGGCAAACCGGTGAGCATGTGGCTCTATTAGTATAGGAGATACCTGAAAACATATCACACTTTTCATCATAGTGCTTTTACCAATGCATAAAATGCATGGAGAAGTCATTTCGAATGACTGGTCCTCAGTGTTGTGAGAACGATGACTGGTTAAAATTTTTGGTGGTTTCTTGTTCAGTCCATAGGCCTACATCATGTGGCAAACCGGTGAGCATGTGGCTCTATTAGTATAGGAGATACCTGAAAACATATCACACTTTTCATCATAGTGCTTTTACCAATGCATAAAATGCATGGAGAAGTCATTTCGAATGACTGGTCCTCAGTGTTGTGAGAACGATGACTGGTTAAAATTTTTGGTGGTTTCTTGTTCAGTCCATAGGCCTACATCATGTGGCAAACCGGTGAGCATGTGGCTCTATTAGTATAGGAGATACCTGAAAACATATCACACTTTTCATCATAGTGCTTTTACCAATGCATAAAATGCATGGAGAAGTCATTTCGAATGACTGGTCCTCAGTGTTGTGAGAACGATGACTGGTTAAAATTTTTGGTGGTTTCTTGTTCAGTCCATAGGCCTACATCATGTGGCAAACCGGTGAGCATGTGGCTCTATTAGTATAGGAGATACCTGAAAACATATCACACTTTTCATCATAGTGCTTTTACCAATGCATAAAATGCATGGAGAAGTCATTTCGAATGACTGGTCCTCAGTGTTGTGAGAACGATGACTGGTTAAAATTTTTGGTGGTTTCTTGTTCAGTCCATAGGCCTACATCATGTGGCAAACCGGTGAGAATGTGGCTCTATTAGTATAGGAGATACCTGAAAACATATCACACTTTTCATCATAGTGCTTTTACCAATGCATAAAATGCATGGAGAAGTCATTTCGAATGACTGGTCCTCAGTGTTGTGAGAACGATGACTGGTTAAAATTTTTGGTGGTTTCTTGTTCAGTCCACAGGCCTACATCATGTGGCAAACCGGTGAGCATGTGGCTCTATTAGTATAGGAGATACCTGAAAACATATCACACTTTTCATCATAGTGCTTTTACCAATGCATAAAATGCATGGAGAAGTCATTTCGAATGACTGGTCCTCAGTGTTGTGAGAACGATGACTGGTTAAAATTTTTGGTGGTTTCTTGTTCAGTCCATAGGCCTACATCATGTGGCAAACCGGTGAGCATGTGGCTTTATTAGTATAGGAGATACCTGAAAACATATCACACTTTTCATCATAGTGCTTTTACCAATGCATAAAATGCATGGAGAAGTCATTTCGAATGACTGGTCTTCAGTGTTGTGAGAACGATGACTGGTTACAATTTTTGGTGGTTTCTTGTTCAGTCCATAGGCCTACATCATGTGGCAAACCGGTGAGCATGTGGCTCTATTAGTATAGGAGATACCTGAAAACATATCACACTTTTCATCATAGTGCTTTTACCAATGCATAAAATGCATGGAGAAGTCATTTCGAATGACTGGTCCTCAGTGTTGTGAGAACGATGACTGGTTAAAATTTTTGGTGGTTTCTTGTTCAGTCCATAGGCCTACATCATGTGGCAAACCGGTGAGCATGTGGCTCTATTAGTATAGGAGATACCTGAAAACATATCACACTTTTCATCATAGTGCTTTTACCAATGCATAAAATGCATGGAGAAGTCATTTCGAATGACTGGTCCTCAGTGTTGTGAGAACGATGACTGGATAAAATTTTTGGTGGTTTCTTGTTCAGTCCATAGGCCTACATCATGTGGCAAACCGGTGAGCATGTGGCTCTATTAGTATAGGAGATACCTGAAAACATATCACACTTTTCATCATAGTGCTTTTACCAATGCATAAAATGCATGGAGAAGTCATTTCGAATGACTGGTCCTCAGTGTTGTGAGAATGATGACTGGTTAAAATTTTTCGTGGTTTCTTGTTCAGTCCATAGGCCTACATTATGTGGCAAACCGGTGAGCATGTGGCTCTATTAGTATAGGAGATACCTGAAAACATATCACACTTTTCATCATAGTGCTTTTACCAATGCATAAAATGCATGGAGAAGTCATTTCGAATGACTGGTCCTCAGTGTTGTGAGAACGATGACTGGTTAAAATTTTTGGTGGTTTCTTGTTCAGTCCATAGGCCTACATCATGTGGCAAACCGGTGAGCATGTGGCTCGATTAGTATAGGAGATACCTGAAAACATATCACACTTTTCATCATAGTGCTTTTACCAATGCATAAAATGCATGGAGAAGTCATTTCGAATGACTGGTCCTCAGTGTTGTGAGAACGATGACTGGTTAAAATTTTTGGTGGTTTCTTGTTCAGTCCATAGGCCTACATCATGTGGCAAACCGGTGAGCATGTGGCTCTATTAGTATGGGAGATACCTGAAAACATATCACACTTTTCATCATAGTGCTTTTACCAATGCATAAAATGCATGGAGAAGTCATTTCGAATGACTGGTCCTCAGTGTTGTGAGAACGATGACTGGTTAAAATTTTTGGTGGTTTCTTGTTCAGTCCATAGGCCTACATCATGTGGCAAACCGGTGAGCATGTGGCTCTATTAGTATAGGAGATACCTGAAAACATATCACACTTTTCATCATAGTGCTTTTACCAATGCATAAAATGCATGGAGAAGTCATTTCGAATGACTGGTCCTCAGTGTTGTGAGAACGATGACTGGTTAAAATTTTTGGTGGTTTCTTGTTCAGTCCATAGGCCTACATCATGTGGCAAACCGGTGAGCATGTGGCTCTATTAGTATAGGAGATACCTGAAAACATATCACACTTTTCATCATAGTGCTTTTACCAATGCATAAAATGCATGGAGAAGTCATTTCGAATGACTGGTCCTCAGTGTTGTGAGAACGATGACTGGTTAAAATTTTTGGTGGTTTCTTGTTCAGTCCATAGGCCTACATCATGTGGCAAACCGGTGAGCATGTGGCTCTATTAGTATAGGAGATACCTGAAAACATATCACACTTTTCATCATAGTGCTTTTACCAATGCATAAAATGCATGGAGAAGTCATTTCGAATGACTGGTCCTCAGTGTTGTGAGAACGATGACTGGATAAAATTTTTGGTGGTTTCTTGTTCAGTCCATAGGCCTACATCATGTGGCAAACCGGTGAGCATGTGGCTCTATTAGTATAGGAGATACCTGAAAACATATCACACTTTTCATCATAGTGCTTTTACCAATGCATAAAATGCATGGAGAAGTCATTTCGAATGACTGGTCCTCAGTGTTGTGAGAATGATGACTGGTTAAAATTTTTCGTGGTTTCTTGTTCAGTCCATAGGCCTACATTATGTGGCAAACCGGTGAGCATGTGGCTCTATTAGTATAGGAGATACCTGAAAACATATCACACTTTTCATCATAGTGCTTTTACCAATGCATAAAATGCATGGAGAAGTCATTTCGAATGACTGGTCCTCAGTGTTGTGAGAACGATGACTGGTTAAAATTTTTGGTGGTTTCTTGTTCAGTCCATAGGCCTACATCATGTGGCAAACCGGTGAGCATGTGGCTCGATTAGTATAGGAGATACCTGAAAACATATCACACTTTTCATCATAGTGCTTTTACCAATGCATAAAATGCATGGAGAAGTCATTTCGAATGACTGGTCCTCAGTGTTGTGAGAACGATGACTGGTTAAAATTTTTGGTGGTTTCTTGTTCAGTCCATAGGCCTACATCATGTGGCAAACCGGTGAGCATGTGGCTTTATTAGTATAGGAGATACCTGAAAACATATCACACTTTTCATCATAGTGCTTTTACCAATGCATAAAATGCATGGAGAAGTCATTTCGAATGACTGGTCCTCAGTGTTGTGAGAACGATGACTGGTTAAAATTTTTGGTGGTTTCTTGTTCAGTCCATAGGCCTACATCATGTGGCAAACCGGTGAGCATGTGGCTCTATTAGTATAGGAGATACCTGAAAACATATCACACTTTTCATCATAGTGCTTTTACCAATGCATAAAATGCATGGAGAAGTCATTTCGAATGACTGGTCCTCAGTGTTGTGAGAACGATGACTGGATAAAATTTTTGGTGGTTTCTTGTTCAGTCCATAGGCCTACATCATGTGGCAAACCGGTGAGCATGTGGCTCTATTAGTATAGGAGATACCTGAAAACATATCACACTTTTCATCATAGTGCTTTTACCAATGCATAAAATGCATGGAGAAGTCATTTCGAATGACTGGTCCTCAGTGTTGTGAGAACGATGACTGGTTAAAATTTTTGGTGGTTTCTTGTTCAGTCCATAGGCCTACATCATGTGGCAAACCGGTGAGCATGTGGCTTTATTAGTATAGGAGATACCTGAAAACATATCACACTTTTCATCATAGTGCTTTTACCAATGCATAAAATGCATGGAGAAGTCATTTCGAATGACTGGTCTTCAGTGTTGTGAGAACGATGACTGGTTAAAATTTTTGGTGGTTTCTTGTTCAGTCCATAGGCCTACATCATGTGGCAAACCGGTGAGCATGTGGCTCTATTAGTATAGGAGATACCTGAAAACATATCACACTTTTCATCATAGTGCTTTTACCAATGCATAAAATGCATGGAGAAGTCATTTCGAATGACTGGTCCTCAGTGTTGTGAGAACGATGACTGGTTAAAATTTTTGGTGGTTTCTTGTTCAGTCCATAGGCCTACATCATGTGGCAAACCGGTGAGCATGTGGCTCTATTAGTATAGGAGATACCTGAAAACATATCACACTTTTCATCATAGTGCTTTTACCAATGCATAAAATGCATGGAGAAGTCATTTCGAATGACTGGTCCTCAGTGTTGTGAGAACGATGACTGGATAAAATTTTTGGTGGTTTCTTGTTCAGTCCATAGGCCTACATCATGTGGCAAACCGGTGAGCATGTGGATCTATTAGTATAGGAGATACCTGAAAACATATCACACTTTTCATCATAGTGCTTTTACCAATGCATAAAATGCATGGAGAAGTCATTTCGAATGACTGGTCCTCAGTGTTGTGAGAATGATGACTGGTTAAAATTTTTCGTGGTTTCTTGTTCAGTCCATAGGCCTACATTATGTGGCAAACCGGTGAGCATGTGGCTCTATTAGTATAGGAGATACCTGAAAACATATCACACTTTTCATCATAGTGCTTTTACCAATGCATAAAATGCATGGAGAAGTCATTTCGAATGACTGGTCCTCAGTGTTGTGAGAACGATGACTGGTTAAAATTTTTGGTGGTTTCTTGTTCAGTCCATAGGCCTACATCATGTGGCAAACCGGTGAGCATGTGGCTCGATTAGTATAGGAGATACCTGAAAACATATCACACTTTTCATCATAGTGCTTTTACCAATGCATAAAATGCATGGAGAAGTCATTTCGAATGACTGGTCCTCAGTGTTGTGAGAACGATGACTGGTTAAAATTTTTGGTGGTTTCTTGTTCAGTCCATAGGCCTACATCATGTGGCAAACCGGTGAGCATGTGGCTCTATTAGTATGGGAGATACCTGAAAACATATCACACTTTTCATCATAGTGCTTTTACCAATGCATAAAATGCATGGAGAAGTCATTTCGAATGACTGGTCCTCAGTGTTGTGAGAACGATGACTGGTTAAAATTTTTGGTGGTTTCTTGTTCAGTCCATAGGCCTACATCATGTGGCAAACCGGTGAGCATGTGGCTCTATTAGTATAGGAGATACCTGAAAACATATCACACTTTTCATCATAGTGCTTTTACCAATGCATAAAATGCATGGAGAAGTCATTTCGAATGACTGGTCCTCAGTGTTGTGAGAACGATGACTGGTTAAAATTTTTGGTGGTTTCTTGTTCAGTCCATAGGCCTACATCATGTGGCAAACCGGTGAGCATGTGGCTCTATTAGTATAGGAGATACCTGAAAACATATCACACTTTTCATCATAGTGCTTTTACCAATGCATAAAATGCATGGAGAAGTCATTTCGAATGACTGGTCCTCAGTGTTGTGAGAACGATGACTGGTTAAAATTTTTGGTGGTTTCTTGTTCAGTCCATAGGCCTACATCATGTGGCAAACCGGTGAGCATGTGGCTCTATTAGTATAGGAGATACCTGAAAACATATCACACTTTTCATCATAGTGCTTTTACCAATGCATAAAATGCATGGAGAAGTCATTTCGAATGACTGGTCCTCAGTGTTGTGAGAACGATGACTGGATAAAATTTTTGGTGGTTTCTTGTTCAGTCCATAGGCCTACATCATGTGGCAAACCGGTGAGCATGTGGCTCTATTAGTATAGGAGATACCTGAAAACATATCACACTTTTCATCATAGTGCTTTTACCAATGCATAAAATGCATGGAGAAGTCATTTCGAATGACTGGTCCTCAGTGTTGTGAGAACGATGACTGGTTAAAATTTTTGGTGGTTTCTTGTTCAGTCCATAGGCCTACATCATGTGGCAAACCGGTGAGAATGTGGCTCTATTAGTATAGGAGATACCTGAAAACATATCACACTTTTCATCATAGTGCTTTTACCAATGCATAAAATGCATGGAGAAGTCATTTCGAATGACTGGTCCTCAGTGTTGTGAGAACGATGACTGGTTAAAATTTTTGGTGGTTTCTTGTTCAGTCCACAGGCCTACATCATGTGGCAAACCGGTGAGCATGTGGCTCTATTAGTATAGGAGATACCTGAAAACATATCACACTTTTCATCATAGTGCTTTTACCAATGCATAAAATGCATGGAGAAGTCATTTCGAATGACTGGTCCTCAGTGTTGTGAGAACGATGACTGGTTAAAATTTTTGGTGGTTTCTTGTTTAGTCCATAGGCCTACAGCATGTGGCAAACCGGTGAGCATGTGGCTCTATTAGTATAGGAGATACCTGAAAATATATCACACTTTTCATCATAGTGCTTTTACCAATGCATAAAATGCATGGAGAAGTCATTTCGAATGACTGGTCCTCAGTGTTGTGAGAACGATGACTGGTTAAAATTTTTGGTGGTTTCTTGTTCAGTCCATAGGCCTACAGCATGTGGCAAACCGGTGAGCATGTGGCTCTATTAGTATAGGAGATACCTGAAAACATATCACACTTTTCATCATAGTGCTTTTACCAATGCATAAAATGCATGGAGAAGTCATTTCGAATGACTGGTCCTCAGTGTTGTGAGAACGATGACTGGTTAAAATTTTTGGTGGTTTCTTGTTCAGTCCATAGGCCTACATCATGTGGCAAACCGGTGAGCATGTGGCTCTATTAGTATAGGAGATACCTGAAAACATATCACACTTTTCATCATAGTGCTTTTACCAATGCATAAAATGCATGGAGAAGTCATTTCGAATGACTGGTCCTCAGTGTTGTGAGAACGATGACTGGTTAAAATTTTTGGTGGTTTCTTGTTCAGTCCATAGGCCTACATCATGTGGCAAACCGGTGAGCATGTGGCTCTATTAGTATAGGAGATACCTGAAAACATATCACACTTTTCATCATAGTGCTTTTACCAATGCATAAAATGCATGGAGAAGTCATTTCGAATGACTGGTCCTCAGTGTTGTGAGAACGATGACTGGTTAAAATTTTTGGTGGTTTCTTGTTCAGTCCATAGGCCTACATCATGTGGCAAACCGGTGAGCATGTGGCTCTATTAGTATAGGAGATACCTGAAAACATATCACACTTTTCATCATAGTGCTTTTACCAATGCATAAAATGCATGGAGAAGTCATTTCGAATGACTGGTCCTCAGTGTTGTGAGAACGATGACTGGTTAAAATTTTTGGTGGTTTCTTGTTCAGTCCATAGGCCTACATCATGTGGCAAACCGGTGAGCATGTGGCTCTATTAGTATAGGAGATACCTGAAAACATATCACACTTTTCATCATAGTGCTTTTACCAATGCATAAAATGCATGGAGAAGTCATTTCGAATGACTGGTCCTCAGTGTTGTGAGAACGATGACTGGTTAAAATTTTTGGTGGTTTCTTGTTCAGTCCATAGGCCTACATCATGTGGCAAACCGGTGAGCATGTGGCTCTATTAGTATAGGAGATACCTGAAAACATATCACACTTTTCAATCATAGTGCTTTTACCAATGCATAAAATGCATGGAGAAGTCATTTCGAATGACTGGTCCTCAGTGTTGTGAGAACGATGACTGGTTAAAATTTTTGGTGGTTTCTTGTTCAGTCCATAGGCCTACATCATGTGGCAAACCGGTGAGCATGTGGCTCTATTAGTATAGGAGATACCTGAAAACATATCACACTTTTCATCATAGTGCTTTTACCAATGCATAAAATGCATGGAGAAGTCATTTCGAATGACTGGTCCTCAGTGTTGTGAGAACGATGACTGGTTAAAATTTTTGGTGGTTTCTTGTTCAGTCCATAGGCCTACATCATGTGGCAAACCGGTGAGCATGTGGCTCTATTAGTATAGGAGATACCTGAAAACATATCACACTTTTCATCATAGTGCTTTTACCAATGCATAAAATGCATGGAGAAGTCATTTCGAATGACTGGTCCTCAGTGTTGTGAGAACGATGACTGGTTAAAATTTTTGGTGGTTTCTTGTTCAGTCCATAGGCCTACATCATGTGGCAAACCGGTGAGCATGTGGCTCTATTAGTATAGGAGATACCTGAAAACATATCACACTTTTCATCATAGTGCTTTTACCAATGCATAAAATGCATGGAGAAGTCATTTCGAATGACTGGTCCTCAGTGTTGTGAGAACGATGACTGGTTAAAATTTTTGGTGGTTTCTTGTTCAGTCCATAGGCCTACATCATGTGGCAAACCGGTGAGCATGTGGCTCTATTAGTATAGGAGATACCTGAAAACATATCACACTTTTCATCATAGTGCTTTTACCAATGCATAAAATGCATGGAGAAGTCATTTCGAATGACTGGTCCTCAGTGTTGTGAGAACGATGACTGGTTAAAATTTTTGGTGGTTTCTTGTTCAGTCCATAGGCCTACATCATGTGGCAAACCGGTGAGCATGTGGCTCTATTAGTATAGGAGATACCTGAAAACATATCACACTTTTCATCATAGTGCTTTTACCAATGCATAAAATGCATGGAGAAGTCATTTCGAATGACTGGTCCTCAGTGTTGTGAGAACGATGACTGGTTAAAATTTTTGGTGGTTTCTTGTTCAGTCCATAGGCCTACATCATGTGGCAAACCGGTGAGCATGTGGCTCTATTAGTATAGGAGATACCTGAAAACATATCACACTTTTCATCATAGTGCTTTTACCAATGCATAAAATGCATGGAGAAGTCATTTCGAATGACTGGTCCTCAGTGTTGTGAGAACGATGACTGGTTAAAATTTTTGGTGGTTTCTTGTTCAGTCCATAGGCCTACATCATGTGGCAAACCGGTGAGCATGTGGCTCTATTAGTATAGGAGATACCTGAAAACATATCACACTTTTCATCATAGTGCTTTTACCAATGCATAAAATGCATGGAGAAGTCATTTCGAATGACTGGTCCTCAGTGTTGTGAGAACGATGACTGGTTAAAATTTTTGGTGGTTTCTTGTTCAGTCCATAGGCCTACATCATGTGGCAAACCGGTGAGCATGTGGCTCTATTAGTATAGGAGATACCTGAAAACATATCACACTTTTCAATCATAGTGCTTTTACCAATGCATAAAATGCATGGAGAAGTCATTTCGAATGACTGGTCCTCAGTGTTGTGAGAACGATGACTGGTTAAAATTTTTGGTGGTTTCTTGTTCAGTCCATAGGCCTACATCATGTGGCAAACCGGTGAGCATGTGGCTCTATTAGTATAGGAGATACCTGAAAACATATCACACTTTTCATCATAGTGCTTTTACCAATGCATAAAATGCATGGAGAAGTCATTTCGAATGACTGGTCCTCAGTGTTGTGAGAACGATGACTGGTTAAAATTTTTGGTGGTTTCTTGTTCAGTCCATAGGCCTACATCATGTGGCAAACCGGTGAGCATGTGGCTCTATTAGTATAGGAGATACCTGAAAACATATCACACTTTTCATCATAGTGCTTTTACCAATGCATAAAATGCATGGAGAAGTCATTTCGAATGACTGGTCCTCAGTGTTGTGAGAACGATGACTGGTTAAAATTTTTGGTGGTTTCTTGTTCAGTCCATAGGCCTACATCATGTGGCAAACCGGTGAGCATGTGGCTCTATTAGTATAGGAGATACCTGAAAACATATCACACTTTTCATCATAGTGCTTTTACCAATGCATAAAATGCATGGAGAAGTCATTTCGAATGACTGGTCCTCAGTGTTGTGAGAACGATGACTGGTTAAAATTTTTGGTGGTTTCTTGTTCAGTCCATAGGCCTACATCATGTGGCAAACCGGTGAGCATGTGGCTCTATTAGTATAGGAGATACCTGAAAACATATCACACTTTTCATCATAGTGCTTTTACCAATGCATAAAATGCATGGAGAAGTCATTTCGAATGACTGGTCCTCAGTGTTGTGAGAACGATGACTGGATAAAATTTTTGGTGGTTTATTGTTCAGTCCATAGGCCTACATCATGTGGCAAACCGGTGAGCATGTGGCTCTATTAGTATAGGAGATACCTGAAAACATATCACACTTTTCATCATAGTGCTTTTACCAATGCATAAAATGCATGGAGAAGTCATTTCGAATGACTGGTCCTCAGTGTTGTGAGAATGATGACTGGTTAAAATTTTTCGTGGTTTCTTGTTCAGTCCATAGGCCTACATCATGTGGCAAACCGGTGAGCATGTGGCTCTATTAGTATAGGAGATACCTGAAAACATATCACACTTTTCATCATAGTGCTTTTACCAATGCATAAAATGCATGGAGAAGTCATTTCGAATGACTGGTCCTCAGTGTTGTGAGAACGATGACTGGTTAAAATTTTTGGTGGTTTCTTGTTCAGTCCATAGGCCTACATCATGTGGCAAACCGGTGAGCATGTGGCTCGATTAGTATAGGAGATACCTGAAAACATATCACACTTTTCATCATAGTGCTTTTACCAATGCATAAAATGCATGGAGAAGTCATTTCGAATGACTGGTCCTCAGTGTTGTGAGAACGATGACTGGTTAAAATTTTTGGTGGTTTCTTGTTCAGTCCATAGGCCTACATCATGTGGCAAACCGGTGAGCATGTGGCTCTATTAGTATAGGAGATACCTGAAAACATATCACACTTTTCATCATAGTGCTTTTACCAATGCATAAAATGCATGGAGAAGTCATTTCGAATGACTGGTCCTCAGTGTTGTGAGAACGATGACTGGTTAAAATTTTTGGTGGTTTCTTGTTCAGTCCATAGGCCTACATCATGTGGCAAACCGGTGAGCATGTGGCTCTATTAGTATAGGAGATACCTGAAAACATATCACACTTTTCATCATAGTGCTTTTACCAATGCATAAAATGCATGGAGAAGTCATTTCGAATGACTGGTCCTCAGTGTTGTGAGAACGATGACTGGATAAAATTTTTGGTGGTTTCTTGTTCAGTCCATAGGCCTACATCATGTGGCAAACCGGTGAGCATGTGGCTCTATTAGTATAGGAGATACCTGAAAACATATCACACTTTTCATCATAGTGCTTTTACCAATGCATAAAATGCATGGAGAAGTCATTTCGAATGACTGGTCCTCAGTGTTGTGAGAACGATGACTGGTTAAAATTTTTCGTGGTTTCTTGTTCAGTCCATAGGCCTACATCATGTGGCAAACCGGTGAGCATGTGGCTCTATTAGTATAGGAGATACCTGAAAACATATCACACTTTTCATCATAGTGCTTTTACCAATGCATAAAATGCATGGAGAAGTCATTTCGAATGACTGGTCCTCAGTGTTGTGAGAACGATGACTGGTTAAAATTTTTGGTGGTTTCTTGTTCAGTCCATAGGCCTACATCATGTGGCAAACCGGTGAGCATGTGGCTCGATTAGTATAGGAGATACCTGAAAACATATCACACTTTTCATCATAGTGCTTTTACCAATGCATAAAATGCATGGAGAAGTGATTTCGAATGACTGGTCCTCAGTGTTGTGAGAACGATGACTGGTTAAAATTTTTGGTGGTTTCTTGTTCAGTCCATAGGCCTACATCATGTGGCAAACCGGTGAGCATGTGGCTCTATTAGTATAGGAGATACCTGAAAACATATCACACTTTTCATCATAGTGCTTTTACCAATGCATAAAATGCATGGAGAAGTCATTTCGAATGACTGGTCCTCAGTGTTGTGAGAACGATGACTGGTTAAAATTTTTGGTGGTTTCTTGTTCAGTCCATAGGCCTACATCATGTGGCAAACCGGTGAGCATGTGGCTCTATTAGTATAGGAGATACCTGAAAACATATCACACTTTTCATCATAGTGCTTTTACCAATGCATAAAATGCATGGAGAAGTCATTTCGAATGACTGGTCCTCAGTGTTGTGAGAACGATGACTGGTTAAAATTTTTGGTGGTTTCTTGTTCAGTCCATAGGCCTACATCATGTGGCAAACCGGTGAGCATGTGGCTCTATTAGTATAGGAGATACCTGAAAACATATCACACTTTTCATCATAGTGCTTTTACCAATGCATAAAATGCATGGAGAAGTCATTTCGAATGACTGGTCCTCAGTGTTGTGAGAACGATGACTGGTTAAAATTTTTGGTGGTTTCTTGTTCAGTCCATAGGCCTACATCATGTGGCAAACCGGTGAGCATGTGGCTCTATTAGTATAGGAGATACCTGAAAACATATCACACTTTTCAATCATAGTGCTTTTACCAATGCATAAAATGCATGGAGAAGTCATTTCGAATGACTGGTCCTCAGTGTTGTGAGAACGATGACTGGTTAAAATTTTTGGTGGTTTCTTGTTCAGTCCATAGGCCTACATCATGTGGCAAACCGGTGAGCATGTGGCTCTATTAGTATAGGAGATACCTGAAAACATATCACACTTTTCATCATAGTGCTTTTACCAATGCATAAAATGCATGGAGAAGTCATTTCGAATGACTGGTCCTCAGTGTTGTGAGAACGATGACTGGTTAAAATTTTTGGTGGTTTCTTGTTCAGTCCATAGGCCTACATCATGTGGCAAACCGGTGAGCATGTGGCTCTATTAGTATAGGAGATACCTGAAAACATATCACACTTTTCATCATAGTGCTTTTACCAATGCATAAAATGCATGGAGAAGTCATTTCGAATGACTGGTCCTCAGTGTTGTGAGAACGATGACTGGATAAAATTTTTGGTGGTTTCTTGTTCAGTCCATAGGCCTACATCATGTGGCAAACCGGTGAGCATGTGGCTCTATTAGTATAGGAGATACCTGAAAACATATCACACTTTTCATCATAGTGCTTTTACCAATGCATAAAATGCATGGAGAAGTCATTTCGAATGACTGGTCCTCAGTGTTGTGAGAACGATGACTGGTTAAAATTTTTGGTGGTTTCTTGTTCAGTCCATAGGCCTACATCATGTGGCAAACCGGTGAGCATGTGGCTCTATTAGTATAGGAGATACCTGAAAACATATCACACTTTTCATCATAGTGCTTTTACCAATGCATAAAATGCATGGAGAAGTCATTTCGAATGACTGGTCCTCAGTGTTGTGAGAACGATGACTGGTTAAAATTTTTGGTGGTTTCTTGTTCAGTCCACAGGCCTACATCATGTGGCAAACCGGTGAGCATGTGGCTCTATTAGTATAGGAGATACCTGAAAACATATCACACTTTTCATCATAGTGCTTTTACCAATGCATAAAATGCATGGAGAAGTCATTTCGAATGACTGGTCCTCAGTGTTGTGAGAACGATGACTGGTTAAAATTTTTGGTGGTTTCTTGTTCAGTCCATAGGCCTACAGCATGTGGCAAACCGGTGAGCATGTGGCTCTATTAGTATAGGAGATACCTGAAAATATATCACACTTTTCATCATAGTGCTTTTACCAATGCATAAAATGCATGGAGAAGTCATTTCGAATGACTGGTCCTCAGTGATATGTTTTCAGGTATCTCCTATACTAATAGAGCCACATGCTCACCGGTTTGCCACATGATGTAGGCCTATGGACTGAACAAGAAACCACCAAAAATTTTAACCAGTCATCGTTCTCACAACACTGAGGACCAGTCATTCGAAATGACTTCTCCATGCATTTTATGCATTGGTAAAAGCACTATGATGAAAAGTGTGATATGTTTTCAGGTATCTCCTATACTAATAGAGCCACATGCTCACCGGTTTGCCACATGCTGTAGGCCTATGGACTGAACAAGAAACCACCAAAAATTTTAACCAGTCATCGTTCTCACAACACTGAGGACCAGTCATTCGAAATGACTTCTCCATGCATTTTATGCATTGGTAAAAGCACTATGATGAAAAGTGTGATATGTTTTCAGGTATCTCCTATACTAATAGAGCCACATGCTCACCGGTTTGCCACATGATGTAGGCCTATGGACTGAACAAGAAACCACCAAAAATTTTAACCAGTCATCGTTCTCACAACACTGAGGACCAGTCATTCGAAATGACTTCTCCATGCATTTTATGCATTGGTAAAAGCACTATGATGAAAAGTGTGATATGTTTTCAGGTATCTCCTATACTAATAGAGCCACATGCTCACCGGTTTGCCACATGATGTAGGCCTATGGACTGAACAAGAAACCACCAAAAATTTTAACCAGTCATCGTTCTCACAACACTGAGGACCAGTCATTCGAAATGACTTCTCCATGCATTTTATGCATTGGTAAAAGCACTATGATGAAAAGTGTGATATGTTTTCAGGTATCTCCTATACTAATAGAGCCACATGCTCACCGGTTTGCCACATGATGTAGGCCTATGGACTGAACAAGAAACCACCAAAAATTTTAACCAGTCATCGTTCTCACAACACTGAGGACCAGTCATTCGAAATGACTTCTCCATGCATTTTATGCATTGGTAAAAGCACTATGATGAAAAGTGTGATATGTTTTCAGGTATCTCCTATACTAATCGAGCCACATGCTCACCGGTTTGCCACATGATGTAGGCCTATGGACTGAACAAGAAACCACCAAAAATTTTAACCAGTCATCGTTCTCACAACACTGAGGACCAGTCATTCGAAATGACTTCTCCATGCATTTTATGCATTGGTAAAAGCACTATGATGAAAAGTGTGATATGTTTTCAGGTATCTCCTATACTAATAGAGCCACATGCTCACCGGTTTGCCACATGATGTAGGCCTATGGACTGAACAAGAAACCACGAAAAATTTTAACCAGTCATCATTCTCACAACACTGAGGACCAGTCATTCGAAATGACTTCTCCATGCATTTTATGCATTGGTAAAAGCACTATGATGAAAAGTGTGATATGTTTTCAGGTATCTCCTATACTAATAGAGCCACATGCTCACCGGTTTGCCACATGATGTAGGCCTATGGACTGAACAATAAACCACCAAAAATTTTATCCAGTCATCGTTCTCACAACACTGAGGACCAGTCATTCGAAATGACTTCTCCATGCATTTTATGCATTGGTAAAAGCACTATGATGAAAAGTGTGATATGTTTTCAGGTATCTCCTATACTAATAGAGCCACATGCTCACCGGTTTGCCACATGATGTAGGCCTATGGACTGAACAAGAAACCACCAAAAATTTTAACCAGTCATCGTTCTCACAACACTGAGGACCAGTCATTCGAAATGACTTCTCCATGCATTTTATGCATTGGTAAAAGCACTATGATGAAAAGTGTGATATGTTTTCAGGTATCTCCTATACTAATAGAGCCACATGCTCACCGGTTTGCCACATGATGTAGGCCTATGGACTGAACAAGAAACCACCAAAAATTTTAACCAGTCATCGTTCTCACAACACTGAGGACCAGTCATTCGAAATGACTTCTCCATGCATTTTATGCATTGGTAAAAGCACTATGATTGAAAAGTGTGATATGTTTTCAGGTATCTCCTATACTAATAGAGCCACATGCTCACCGGTTTGCCACATGATGTAGGCCTATGGACTGAACAAGAAACCACCAAAAATTTTAACCAGTCATCGTTCTCACAACACTGAGGACCAGTCATTCGAAATGACTTCTCCATGCATTTTATGCATTGGTAAAAGCACTATGATGAAAAGTGTGATATGTTTTCAGGTATCTCCTATACTAATAGAGCCACATGCTCACCGGTTTGCCACATGATGTAGGCCTATGGACTGAACAAGAAACCACCAAAAATTTTAACCAGTCATCGTTCTCACAACACTGAGGACCAGTCATTCGAAATGACTTCTCCATGCATTTTATGCATTGGTAAAAGCACTATGATGAAAAGTGTGATATGTTTTCAGGTATCTCCTATACTAATAGAGCCACATGCTCACCGGTTTGCCACATGATGTAGGCCTATGGACTGAACAAGAAACCACCAAAAATTTTAACCAGTCATCGTTCTCACAACACTGAGGACCAGTCATTCGAAATGACTTCTCCATGCATTTTATGCATTGGTAAAAGCACTATGATGAAAAGTGTGATATGTTTTCAGGTATCTCCTATACTAATAGAGCCACATGCTCACCGGTTTGCCACATGATGTAGGCCTATGGACTGAACAAGAAACCACCAAAAATTTTAACCAGTCATCGTTCTCACAACACTGAGGACCAGTCATTCGAAATGACTTCTCCATGCATTTTATGCATTGGTAAAAGCACTATGATGAAAAGTGTGATATGTTTTCAGGTATCTCCTATACTAATAGAGCCACATGCTCACCGGTTTGCCACATGCTGTAGGCCTATGGACTGAACAAGAAACCACCAAAAATTTTAACCAGTCATCGTTCTCACAACACTGAGGACCAGTCATTCGAAATGACTTCTCCATGCATTTTATGCATTGGTAAAAGCACTATGATGAAAAGTGTGATATATTTTCAGGTATCTCCTATACTAATAGAGCCACATGCTCACCGGTTTGCCACATGCTGTAGGCCTATGGACTAAACAAGAAACCACCAAAAATTTTAACCAGTCATCGTTCTCACAACACTGAGGACCAGTCATTCGAAATGACTTCTCCATGCATTTTATGCATTGGTAAAAGCACTATGATGAAAAGTGTGATATGTTTTCAGGTATCTCCTATACTAATAGAGCCACATGCTCACCGGTTTGCCACATGATGTAGGCCTGTGGACTGAACAAGAAACCACCAAAAATTTTAACCAGTCATCGTTCTCACAACACTGAGGACCAGTCATTCGAAATGACTTCTCCATGCATTTTATGCATTGGTAAAAGCACTATGATGAAAAGTGTGATATGTTTTCAGGTATCTCCTATACTAATAGAGCCACATGCTCACCGGTTTGCCACATGATGTAGGCCTATGGACTGAACAAGAAACCACCAAAAATTTTAACCAGTCATCGTTCTCACAACACTGAGGACCAGTCATTCGAAATGACTTCTCCATGCATTTTATGCATTGGTAAAAGCACTATGATGAAAAGTGTGATATGTTTTCAGGTGTCTCCTATACTAATCGAGCCACATGCTCACCGGTTTGCCACATGATGTAGGCCTATGGACTGAACAAGAAACCACCAAAAATTTTAACCAGTCATCGTTCTCACAACACTGAGGACCAGTCATTCGAAATGACTTCTCCATGCATTTTATGCATTGGTAAAAGCACTATGATGAAAAGTGTGATATGTTTTCAGGTATCTCCTATACTAATAGAGCCACATGCTCACCGGTTTGCCACATGATGTAGGCCTATGGACTGAACAAGAAACCACGAAAAATTTTAACCAGTCATCATTCTCACAACACTGAGGACCAGTCATTCGAAATGACTTCTCCATGCATTTTATGCATTGGTAAAAGCACTATGATGAAAAGTGTGATATGTTTTCAGGTATCTCCTATACTAATAGAGCCACATGCTCACCGGTTTGCCACATGATGTAGGCCTATGGACTGAACAATAAACCACCAAAAATTTTATCCAGTCATCGTTCTCACAACACTGAGGACCAGTCATTCGAAATGACTTCTCCATGCATTTTATGCATTGGTAAAAGCACTATGATGAAAAGTGTGATATGTTTTCAGGTATCTCCTATACTAATAGAGCCACATGCTCACCGGTTTGCCACATGATGTAGGCCTATGGACTGAACAAGAAACCACCAAAAATTTTAACCAGTCATCGTTCTCACAACACTGAGGACCAGTCATTCGAAATGACTTCTCCATGCATTTTATGCATTGGTAAAAGCACTATGATGAAAAGTGTGATATGTTTTCAGGTATCTCCTATACTAATAGAGCCACATGCTCACCGGTTTGCCACATGATGTAGGCCTATGGACTGAACAAGAAACCACCAAAAATTTTAACCAGTCATCGTTCTCACAACACTGAGGACCAGTCATTCGAAATGACTTCTCCATGCATTTTATGCATTGGTAAAAGCACTATGATGAAAAGTGTGATATGTTTTCAGGTATCTCCTATACTAATAGAGCCACATGCTCACCGGTTTGCCACATGATGTAGGCCTATGGACTGAACAAGAAACCACCAAAAATTTTAACCAGTCATCGTTCTCACAACACTGAGGACCAGTCATTCGAAATGACTTCTCCATGCATTTTATGCATTGGTAAAAGCACTATGATGAAAAGTGTGATATGTTTTCAGGTATCTCCTATACTAATAGAGCCACATGCTCACCGGTTTGCCACATGATGTAGGCCTATGGACTGAACAAGAAACCACCAAAAATTTTAACCAGTCATCGTTCTCACAACACTGAGGACCAGTCATTCGAAATGACTTCTCCATGCATTTTATGCATTGGTAAAAGCACTATGATTGAAAAGTGTGATATGTTTTCAGGTATCTCCTATACTAATAGAGCCACATGCTCACCGGTTTGCCACATGATGTAGGCCTATGGACTGAACAAGAAACCACCAAAAATTTTAACCAGTCATCGTTCTCACAACACTGAGGACCAGTCATTCGAAATGACTTCTCCATGCATTTTATGCATTGGTAAAAGCACTATGATGAAAAGTGTGATATGTTTTCAGGTATCTCCTATACTAATAGAGCCACATGCTCACCGGTTTGCCACATGATGTAGGCCTATGGACTGAACAAGAAACCACCAAAAATTTTAACCAGTCATCGTTCTCACAACACTGAGGACCAGTCATTCGAAATGACTTCTCCATGCATTTTATGCATTGGTAAAAGCACTATGATGAAAAGTGTGATATGTTTTCAGGTATCTCCTATACTAATAGAGCCACATGCTCACCGGTTTGCCACATGATGTAGGCCTATGGACTGAACAAGAAACCACCAAAAATTTTAACCAGTCATCGTTCTCACAACACTGAGGACCAGTCATTCGAAATGACTTCTCCATGCATTTTATGCATTGGTAAAAGCACTATGATGAAAAGTGTGATATGTTTTCAGGTATCTCCTATACTAATAGAGCCACATGCTCACCGGTTTGCCACATGATGTAGGCCTATGGACTGAACAAGAAACCACCAAAAATTTTAACCAGTCATCGTTCTCACAACACTGAGGACCAGTCATTCGAAATGACTTCTCCATGCATTTTATGCATTGGTAAAAGCACTATGATGAAAAGTGTGATATGTTTTCAGGTATCTCCTATACTAATAGAGCCACATGCTCACCGGTTTGCCACATGCTGTAGGCCTATGGACTGAACAAGAAACCACCAAAAATTTTAACCAGTCATCGTTCTCACAACACTGAGGACCAGTCATTCGAAATGACTTCTCCATGCATTTTATGCATTGGTAAAAGCACTATGATGAAAAGTGTGATATATTTTCAGGTATCTCCTATACTAATAGAGCCACATGCTCACCGGTTTGCCACATGCTGTAGGCCTATGGACTAAACAAGAAACCACCAAAAATTTTAACCAGTCATCGTTCTCACAACACTGAGGACCAGTCATTCGAAATGACTTCTCCATGCATTTTATGCATTGGTAAAAGCACTATGATGAAAAGTGTGATATGTTTTCAGGTATCTCCTATACTAATAGAGCCACATGCTCACCGGTTTGCCACATGATGTAGGCCTGTGGACTGAACAAGAAACCACCAAAAATTTTAACCAGTCATCGTTCTCACAACACTGAGGACCAGTCATTCGAAATGACTTCTCCATGCATTTTATGCATTGGTAAAAGCACTATGATGAAAAGTGTGATATGTTTTCAGGTATCTCCTATACTAATAGAGCCACATGCTCACCGGTTTGCCACATGATGTAGGCCTATGGACTGAACAAGAAACCACCAAAAATTTTAACCAGTCATCGTTCTCACAACACTGAGGACCAGTCATTCGAAATGACTTCTCCATGCATTTTATGCATTGGTAAAAGCACTATGATGAAAAGTGTGATATGTTTTCAGGTATCTCCTATACTAATAGAGCCACATGCTCACCGGTTTGCCACATGATGTAGGCCTATGGACTGAACAAGAAACCACCAAAAATTTTAACCAGTCATCGTTCTCACAACACTGAGGACCAGTCATTCGAAATGACTTCTCCATGCATTTTATGCATTGGTAAAAGCACTATGATGAAAAGTGTGATATGTTTTCAGGTATCTCCTATACTAATAGAGCCACATGCTCACCGGTTTGCCACATGATGTAGGCCTATGGACTGAACAAGAAACCACCAAAAATTTTAACCAGTCATCGTTCTCACAACACTGAGGACCAGTCATTCGAAATGACTTCTCCATGCATTTTATGCATTGGTAAAAGCACTATGATGAAAAGTGTGATATGTTTTCAGGTATCTCCCATACTAATAGAGCCACATGCTCACCGGTTTGCCACATGATGTAGGCCTATGGACTGAACAAGAAACCACCAAAAATTTTAACCAGTCATCGTTCTCACAACACTGAGGACCAGTCATTCGAAATGACTTCTCCATGCATTTTATGCATTGGTAAAAGCACTATGATGAAAAGTGTGATATGTTTTCAGGTATCTCCTATACTAATCGAGCCACATGCTCACCGGTTTGCCACATGATGTAGGCCTATGGACTGAACAAGAAACCACCAAAAATTTTAACCAGTCATCGTTCTCACAACACTGAGGACCAGTCATTCGAAATGACTTCTCCATGCATTTTATGCATTGGTAAAAGCACTATGATGAAAAGTGTGATATGTTTTCAGGTATCTCCTATACTAATAGAGCCACATGCTCACCGGTTTGCCACATAATGTAGGCCTATGGACTGAACAAGAAACCACGAAAAATTTTATTTTAACCAGTCATTGTTCTCACAACACTGAGGACCAGTCATTCGAAATGACTTCTCCATGCATTTTATGCATTGGTAAAAGCACTATGATGAAAAGTGTGATATGTTTTCAGGTATCTCCTATACTAATAGAGCCACATGCTCACCGGTTTGCCACATGATGTAGGCCTATGGACTGAACAAGAAACCACCAAAAATTTAACCAGTCATCGTTCTCACAACACTGAGGACCAGTCATTCGAAATGACTTCTCCAGGCATTTTATGCATTGGTAAAAGCACTATGATGAAAAGTGTGATATGTTTTCAGGTATCTCCTATACTAATAGAGCCACATGCTCACCGGTTTGCCACATGATGTAGGCCTATGGACTGAACAAGAAACCACCAAAAATTTTAACCAGTCATCGTTCTCACAACACTGAGGACCAGTCATTCGAAATGACTTCTCCATGCATTTTATGCATTGGTAAAAGCACTATGATGAAAAGTGTGATATGTTTTCAGGTATCTCCTATACTAATAGAGCCACATGCTCACCGGTTTGCCACATGATGTAGGCCTATGGACTGAACAAGAAACCACCAAAAATTTTAACCAGTCATTGTTCTCACAACACTGAGGACCAGTCATTCGAAATGACTTCTCCATGCATTTTATGCATTGGTAAAAGCACTATGATGAAAAGTGTGATATGTTTTCAGGTATCTCCTATACTAATAGAGCCACATGCTCACCGGTTTGCCACATGATGTAGGCCTATGGACTGAACAAGAAACCACCAAAAATTTAACCAGTCATCGTTCTCACAACACTGAGGACCAGTCATTCGAAATGACTTCTCCAGGCATTTTATGCATTGGTAAAAGCACTATGATGAAAAGTGTGATATGTTTTCAGGTATCTCCTATACTAATAGAGCCACATGCTCACCGGTTTGCCACATGATGTAGGCCTATGGACTGAACAAGAAACCACCAAAAATTTTAACCAGTCATCGTTCTCACAACACTGAGGACCAGTCATTCGAAATGACTTCTCCATGCATTTTATGCATTGGTAAAAGCACTATGATGAAAAGTGTGATATGTTTTCAGGTATCTCCTATACTAATAGAGCCACATGCTCACCGGTTTGCCACATGATGTAGGCCTATGGACTGAACAAGAAACCACCAAAAATTTTAACCAGTCATCGTTCTCACAACACTGAGGACCAGTCATTCGAAATGACTTCTCCATGCATTTTATGCATTGGTAAAAGCACTATGATGAAAAGTGTGATATGTTTTCAGGTATCTCCTATACTAATAGAGCCACATGCTCACCGGTTTGCCACATGATGTAGGCCTATGGACTGAACAAGAAACCACCAAAAATTTTAACCAGTCATCGTTCTCACAACACTGAGGACCAGTCATTCGAAATGACTTCTCCATGCATTTTATGCATTGGTAAAAGCACTATGATGAAAAGTGTGATATGTTTTCAGGTATCTCCTATACTAATAGAGCCACATGCTCACCGGTTTGCCACATGATGTAGGCCTATGGACTGAACAAGAAACCACCAAAAATTTTAACCAGTCATCGTTCTCACAACACTGAGGACCAGTCATTCGAAATGACTTCTCCATGCATTTTATGCATTGTAAAAGCACTATGATGAAAAGTGTGATGTTTTCAGGTATCTCCTATACTAATAGAGCCACATGCTCACCGGTTTGCCACATGATGTAGGCCTATGGACTGAACAAGAAACCACCAAAAATTTTAACCAGTCATCGTTCTCACAACACTGAGGACCAGTCATTCGAAATGACTTCTCCATGCATTTTATGCATTGGTAAAAGCACTATGATGAAAAGTGTGACATGTTTTCAGGTATCTCCTATTCTAATAGAGCCACATGCTCACCGGTTTGCCACATGATGTAGGCCTATGGACTGAACAAGAAACCACCAAAAATTTTAACCAGTCATCGTTCTCACAACACTGAGGACCAGTCATTCGAAATGACTTCTCCTTGCATTTTATGCATTGGTAAAAGCACTATGATGAAAAGTGTGATATGTTTTCAGGTATCTCCTATACTAATAGAGCCACATGCTCACCGGTTTGCCACATGATGTAGGCCTACGGACTGAACAAGAAACCACCAAAAATTTTAACCAGTCATCGTTCTCACAACACTGAGGACCAGTCATTCGAAATGACTTCTCCATGCATTTTATGCATTGGTAAAAGCACTATGATGAAAAGTGTGATATGTTTTCAGGTATCTCCTATACTAATAGAGTCACATGCTCACTGGTTTGCCACATGATGTAGGCCTATGGACTGAACAAGAAACCACCAAAAATTTTAACCAGTCATCGTTCTCACAACACTGAGGACCAGTCATTCGAAATGACTTCTCCATGCATTTTATGCATTGGTAAAAGCACTATGATGAAAAGTGTGATATGTTTTCAGGTATCTCCTATACTAATAGAGCCACATGCTCACCGGTTTGCCACATGATGTAGGCCTATGGACTGAACAAGAAACCACCAAAAATTTTAACCAGTCATCGTTCTCACAACACTGAGGACCAGTCATTCGAAATGACTTCTCCATGCATTTTATGCATTGGTAAAAGCACTATGATGAAAAGTGTGATATGTTTTCAGGTATCTCCTATACTAATACAGCCACATGCTCACCGGTTTGCCACATGATGTAGGCCTATGGACTGAACAAGAAACCACCAAAAATTTTAACCAGTCATCGTTCTCACAACACTGAGGACCAGTCATTCGAAATGACTTCTCCATGCATTTTATGCATTGGTAAAAGCACTATGATGAAAAGTGTGATATGTTTTCAGGTATCTCCTATACTAATAGAGCCACATGCTCACCGGTTTGCCACATGATGTAGGCCTATGGACTGAACAAGAAACCACCAAAAATTTTAACCAGTCATCGTTCTCACAACACTGAGGACCAGTCATTCGAAATGACTTCTCCAGGCATTTTATGCATTGGTAAAAGCACTATGATGAAAAGTGTGATATGTTTTCAGGTATCTCCTATACTAATAGAGCCACATGCTCACCAGTTTGCCACATGATGTAGGCCTATGGACTGAACAAGAAACCACCAAAAATTTTAACCAGTCATCGTTCTCACAACACTGAGGACCAGTCATTCGAAATGACTTCTCCATGCATTTTATGCATTGGTAAAAGCACTATGATGAAAAGTGTGATATGTTTTCAGGTATCTCCTATACTAATAGAGCCACATGCTCACCGGTTTGCCACATGATGTAGGCCTATGGACTGAACAAGAAACCACCAAAAATTTTAACCAGTCATCGTTTTCACAACACTGAGGACCAGTCATTCGAAATGACTTCTCCATGCATTTTATGCATTGGTAAAAGCACTATGATGAAAAGTGTGATATGTTTTCAGGTATCTCCTATACTAATAGAGCCACATGCTCACCGGTTTGCCACATGATGTAGGCCTGTGGACTGAACAAGAAACCACCAAAAATTTTAACCAGTCATCGTTCTCACAACACTGAGGACCAGTCATTCGAAATGACTTCTCCATGCATTTTATGCATTGGTAAAAGCACTATGATGAAAAGTGTGATATGTTTTCAGGTATCTCCTATACTAATAGAGCCACATGCTCACCGGTTTGCCACATGATGTAGGCCTATGGACTGAACAAGAAACCACCAAAAATTTTAACCAGTCATCGTTCTCACAACACTGAGGACCAGTCATTCGAAATGACTTCTCCATGCATTGTATGCATTGGTAAAAGCACTATGATGAAAAGTGTGATATGTTTTCAGGTATCTCCTATACTAATAGAGCCACATGCTCACCGGTTTGCCACATGATGTAGGCCTATGGACTGAACAAGAAACCACCAAAAATTTAACCAGTCATCGTTCTCACAACACTGAGGACCAGTCATTCGAAATGACTTCTCCAGGCATTTTATGCATTGGTAAAAGCACTATGATGAAAAGTGTGATATGTTTTCAGGTATCTCCTATACTAATAGAGCCACATGCTCACCGGTTTGCCACATGATGTAGGCCTATGGACTGAACAAGAAACCACCAAAAATTTTAACCAGTCATCGTTCTCACAACACTGAGGACCAGTCATTCGAAATGACTTCTCCATGCATTTTATGCATTGGTAAAAGCACTATGATGAAAAGTGTGATATGTTTTCAGGTATCTCCTATACTAATAGAGCCACATGCTCACCGGTTTGCCACATGATGTAGGCCTATGGACTGAACAAGAAACCACCAAAAATTTAACCAGTCATCGTTCTCACAACACTGAGGACCAGTCATTCGAAATGACTTCTCCAGGCATTTTATGCATTGGTAAAAGCACTATGATGAAAAGTGTGATATGTTTTCAGGTATCTCCTATACTAATAGAGCCACATGCTCACCGGTTTGCCACATGATGTAGGCCTATGGACTGAACAAGAAACCACCAAAAATTTTAACCAGTCATCGTTCTCACAACACTGAGGACCAGTCATTCGAAATGACTTCTCCATGCATTTTATGCATTGGTAAAAGCACTATGATGAAAAGTGTGATATGTTTTCAGGTATCTCCTATACTAATAGAGCCACATGCTCACCGGTTTGCCACATGATGTAGGCCTATGGACTGAACAAGAAACCACCAAAAATTTTAACCAGTCATCGTTCTCACAACACTGAGGACCAGTCATTCGAAATGACTTCTCCATGCATTTTATGCATTGGTAAAAGCACTATGATGAAAAGTGTGATATGTTTTCAGGTATCTCCTATACTAATAGAGCCACATGCTCACCGGTTTGCCACATGATGTAGGCCTATGGACTGAACAAGAAACCACCAAAAATTTTAACCAGTCATCGTTCTCACAACACTGAGGACCAGTCATTCGAAATGACTTCTCCATGCATTTTATGCATTGGTAAAAGCACTATGATGAAAAGTGTGATATGTTTTCAGGTATCTCCTATACTAATAGAGCCACATGCTCACCGGTTTGCCACATGATGTAGGCCTATGGACTGAACAAGAAACCACCAAAAATTTTAACCAGTCATCGTTCTCACAACACTGAGGACCAGTCATTCGAAATGACTTCTCCATGCATTTTATGCATTGTAAAAGCACTATGATGAAAAGTGTGATGTTTTCAGGTATCTCCTATACTAATAGAGCCACATGCTCACCGGTTTGCCACATGATGTAGGCCTATGGACTGAACAAGAAACCACCAAAAATTTTAACCAGTCATCGTTCTCACAACACTGAGGACCAGTCATTCGAAATGACTTCTCCATGCATTTTATGCATTGGTAAAAGCACTATGATGAAAAGTGTGATATGTTTTCAGGTATCTCCTATTCTAATAGAGCCACATGCTCACCGGTTTGCCACATGATGTAGGCCTATGGACTGAACAAGAAACCACCAAAAATTTTAACCAGTCATCGTTCTCACAACACTGAGGACCAGTCATTCGAAATGACTTCTCCTTGCATTTTATGCATTGGTAAAAGCACTATGATGAAAAGTGTGATATGTTTTCAGGTATCTCCTATACTAATAGAGCCACATGCTCACCGGTTTGCCACATGATGTAGGCCTACGGACTGAACAAGAAACCACCAAAAATTTTAACCAGTCATCGTTCTCACAACACTGAGGACCAGTCATTCGAAATGACTTCTCCATGCATTTTATGCATTGGTAAAAGCACTATGATGAAAAGTGTGATATGTTTTCAGGTATCTCCTATACTAATAGAGCCACATGCTCACCGGTTTGCCACATGATGTAGGCCTATGGACTGAACAAGAAACCACCAAAAATTTTAACCAGTCATCGTTCTCACAACACTGAGGACCAGTCATTCGAAATGACTTCTCCATGCATTTTATGCATTGGTAAAAGCACTATGATGAAAAGTGTGATATGTTTTCAGGTATCTCCTATACTAATAGAGCCACATGCTCACCCGTTTGCCACATGATGTAGGCCTATGGACTGAACAAGAAACCACCAAAAATTTTAACCAGTCATCGTTCTCACAACACTGAGGACCAGTCATTCGAAATGACTTCTCCATGCATTTTATGCATTGGTAAAAGCACTATGATGAAAAGTGTGATATGTTTTCAGGTATCTCCTATACTAATAGAGCCACATGCTCACCGGTTTGCCACATGATGTAGGCCTATGGACTGAACAAGAAACCACCAAAAATTTTAACCAGTCATTGTTCTCACAACACTGAGGACCAGTCATTCGAAATGACTTCTCCATGCATTTTATGCATTGGTAAAAGCACTATGATTGAAAAGTGTGATAAGTTTTCAGGTATCTCCTATACTAACAGAGCCACATGCTCACCGGTTTGCCACATGATGTAGGCCTATGGACTGAACAAGAAAACACCAAAAATTTTAACCAGTCATCGTTCTCACAACACTGAGGACCAGTCATTCGAAATGACTTCTCCATGCATTTTATGCATTGGTAAAAGCACTATGATGAAAAGTGTGATATGTTTTCAGGTATCTCCTATACTAATAGAGCCACATGCTCACCGGTTTGCCACATGATGTAGGCCTATGGACTGAACAAGAAACCACCAAAAATTTTAACCAGTCATCGTTCTCACAACACTGAGGACCAGTCATTCGAAATGACTTCTCCATGCATTTTATGCATTGGTAAAAGCACTATGATGAAAAGTGTGATATGTTTTCAGGTATCTCCTATACTAATACAGCCACATGCTCACCGGTTTGCCACATGATGTAGGCCTATGGACTGAACAAGAAACCACCAAAAATTTTAACCAGTCATCGTTCTCACAACACTGAGGACCAGTCATTCGAAATGACTTCTCCATGCATTTTATGCATTGGTAAAAGCACTATGATGAAAAGTGTGATATGTTTTCAGGTATCTCCTATACTAATAGAGCCACATGCTCACCGGTTTGCCACATGATGTAGGCCTATGGACTGAACAAGAAACCACCAAAAATTTTAACCAGTCATCGTTCTCACAACACTGAGGACCAGTCATTCGAAATGACTTCTCCATGCATTTTATCATTGGTAAAAGCACTATGATGAAAAGTGTGATATGTTTTCAGGTATCTCCTATACTAATAGAGCCACATGCTCACCGGTTTGCCACATGATGTAGGCCTATGGACTGAACAAGAAACCACCAAAAATTTTTACCAGTCATTGTTCTCACAACACTGAGGACCAGTCATTCGAAATGACTTCTCCATGCATTTTATGCATTGGTAAAAGCACTATGATGAAAAGTGTGATATGTTTTCAGGTATCTCCTATACTAATAGAGCCACATGGTCACCGGTTTGCCACATGATGTAGGCCTATGGACTGAACAAGAAACCACCAAAAATTTTAACCAGTCATCGTTCTCACAACACTGAGGACCAGTCATTCGAAATGACTTCTCCATGCATTTTATGCATTGGTAAAAGCACTATGATGAAAAGTGTGATATGTTTTCAGGTATCTCCTATACTAATAGAGCCACATGCTCACTGGTTTGCCACATGATGTAGGCCTATGGACTGAACAAGAAACCACCAAAAATTTTAACCAGTCATCGTTCTCACAACACTGAGGACCAGTCATTCGAAATGACTTCTCCATGCATTTAAAGGAAATTGGTAAAAGCACTATGATGAAAAGTGTGATATGTTTTCAGGTATCTCCTATACTAATAGAGCCACATGCTCACCGGTTTGCCACATGATGTAGGCCTATGGACTGAACAAGAAACCACCAAAAATTTTAACCAGTCATCGTTCTCACAACACTGAGGACCAGTCATTCGAAATGACTTCTCCATGCATTTTATCATTGGTAAAAGCACTATGATGAAAAGTGTGATATGTTTTCAGGTATCTCCTATACTAATAGAGCCACATGCTCACCGGTTTGCCACATGATGTAGGCCTATGGACTGAACAAGAAACCACCAAAAATTTTTACCAGTCATTGTTCTCACAACACTGAGGACCAGTCATTCGAAATGACTTCTCCATGCATTTTATGCATTGGTAAAAGCACTATGATGAAAAGTGTGATATGTTTTCAGGTATCTCCTATACTAATAGAGCCACATGGTCACCGGTTTGCCACATGATGTAGGCCTATGGACTGAACAAGAAACCACCAAAAATTTTAACCAGTCATCGTTCTCACAACACTGAGGACCAGTCATTCGAAATGACTTCTCCATGCATTTTATGCATTGGTAAAAGCACTATGATGAAAAGTGTGATATGTTTTCAGGTATCTCCTATACTAATAGAGCCACATGCTCACTGGTTTGCCACATGATGTAGGCCTATGGACTGAACAAGAAACCACCAAAAATTTTAACCAGTCATCGTTCTCACAACACTGAGGACCAGTCATTCGAAATGACTTCTCCATGCATTTTATGCATTGGTAAAAGCACTATGATGAAAAGTGTGATATGTTTTCAGGTATCTCCTATACTAATAGAGCCACATGCTCACCGGTTTGCCACATGATGTAGGCCTATGGACTGAACAAGAAACCACCAAACATTTTAACCAGTCATTGTTCTCACAACACTGAGGACCAGTCATTCGAAATGACTTCTCCATGCATTTTATGCATTGGTAAAAGCACTATGATGAAAAGTGTGATATGTTTTCAGGTATCTCCTATACTAATAGAGCCACATGCTCACCGGTTTGCCACATGATGTAGGCCTATGGACTGAACAAGAAACCACCAAAAATTTTAACCAGTCATCGTTCTCACAACACTGAGGACCAGTCATTCGAAATGACTTCTCCATGCATTTTATGCATTGTAAAAGCACTATGATGAAAAGTGTGATGTTTTCAGGTATCTCCTATACTAATAGAGCCACATGCTCACCGGTTTGCCACATGATGTAGGCCTATGGACTGAACAAGAAACCACCAAAAATTTTAACCAGTCATCGTTCTCACAACACTGAAGACCAGTCATTCGAAATGACTTCTCCATGCATTTTATGCATTGGTAAAAGCACTATGATGAAAAGTGTGATATGTTTTCAGGTATCTCCTATTCTAATAGAGCCACATGCTCACCGGTTTGCCACATGATGTAGGCCTATGGACTGAACAAGAAACCACCAAAAATTTTA
Organism: Ranitomeya imitator; assembly: GCF_032444005.1. Lineage (NCBI taxonomy): Eukaryota > Metazoa > Chordata > Amphibia > Anura > Dendrobatidae > Ranitomeya > Ranitomeya imitator. The sequence continues at coordinate 33,971 of NW_027194445.1, forward strand.
ACCAGTCATCGTTCTCACAACACTGAGGACCAGTCATTCGAAATGACTTCTCCTTGCATTTTATGCATTGGTAAAAGCACTATGATGAAAAGTGTGATATGTTTTCAGGTATCTCCTATACTAATAGAGCCACATGCTCACCGGTTTGCCACATGATGTAGGCCTACGGACTGAACAAGAAACCACCAAAAATTTTAACCAGTCATCGTTCTCACAACACTGAGGACCAGTCATTCGAAATGACTTCTCCATGCATTTTATGCATTGGTAAAAGCACTATGATGAAAAGTGTGATATGTTTTCAGGTATCTCCTATACTAATAGAGTCACATGCTCACTGGTTTGCCACATGATGTAGGCCTATGGACTGAACAAGAAACCACCAAAAATTTTAACCAGTCATCGTTCTCACAACACTGAGGACCAGTCATTCGAAATGACTTCTCCATGCATTTTATGCATTGGTAAAAGCACTATGATGAAAAGTGTGATATCTTTTCAGGTATCTCCTATACTAATAGAGCCACATGCTCACCGGTTTGCCACATGATGTAGGCCTATGGACTGAACAAGAAACCACCAAAAATTTTAACCAGTCATCGTTCTCACAACACTGAGGACCAGTCATTCGAAATGACTTCTCCATGCATTTTATGCATTGGTAAAAGCACTATGATGAAAAGTGTGATATGTTTTCAGGTATCTCCTATACTAATAGAGCCACATGCTCACCGGTTTGCCACATGATGTAGGCCTATGGACTGAACAAGAAACCACCAAAAATTTTAACCAGTCATCGTTCTCACAACACTGAGGACCAGTCATTCGAAATGACTTCTCCATGCATTTTATGCATTGTAAAAGCACTATGATGAAAAGTGTGATGTTTTCAGGTATCTCCTATACTAATAGAGCCACATGCTCACCGGTTTGCCACATGATGTAGGCCTATGGACTGAACAAGAAACCACCAAAAATTTTAACCAGTCATCGTTCTCACAACACTGAAGACCAGTCATTCGAAATGACTTCTCCATGCATTTTATGCATTGGTAAAAGCACTATGATGAAAAGTGTGATATGTTTTCAGGTATCTCCTATTCTAATAGAGCCACATGCTCACCGGTTTGCCACATGATGTAGGCCTATGGACTGAACAAGAAACCACCAAAAATTTTAACCAGTCATCGTTCTCACAACACTGAGGACCAGTCATTCGAAATGACTTCTCCATGCATTTTATGCATTGGTAAAAGCACTATGATGAAAAGTGTGATATCTTTTCAGGTATCTCCTATACTAATAGAGCCACATGCTCACCGGTTTGCCACATGATGTAGGCCTATGGACTGAACAAGAAACCACCAAAAATTTTAACCAGTCATCGTTCTCACAACACTGAGGACCAGTCATTCGAAATGACTTCTCCATGCATTTTATGCATTGGTAAAAGCACTATGATGAAAAGTGTGATATGTTTTCAGGTATCTCCTATACTAATAGAGCCACATGCTCACCGGTTTGCCACATGATGTAGGCCTATGGACTGAACAAGAAACCACCAAAAATTTTAACCAGTCATCGTTCTCACAACACTGAGGACCAGTCATTCGAAATGACTTCTCCATGCATTTTATGCATTGGTAAAAGCACTATGATGAAAAGTGTGATATGTTTTCAGGTATCTCCTATACTAATAGAGCCACATGCTCACCGGTTTGCCACATGATGTAGGCCTATGGACTGAACAAGAAACCACCAAAAATTTTAACCAGTCATCGTTCTCACAACACTGAGGACCAGTCATTCGAAATGACTTCTCCAGGCATTTTATGCATTGGTAAAAGCACTATGATGAAAAGTGTGATATGTTTTCAGGTATCTCCTATACTAATAGAGCCACATGCTCACCAGTTTGCCACATGATGTAGGCCTATGGACTGAACAAGAAACCACCAAAAATTTTAACCAGTCATCGTTCTCACAACACTGAGGACCAGTCATTCGAAATGACTTCTCCATGCATTTTATGCATTGGTAAAAGCACTATGATGAAAAGTGTGATATGTTTTCAGGTATCTCCTATACTAATAGAGCCACATGCTCACCGGTTTGCCACATGATGTAGGCCTATGGACTGAACAAGAAACCACCAAAAATTTTAACCAGTCATCGTTCTCACAACACTGAGGACCAGTCATTCGAAATGACTTCTCCATGCATTTTATGCATTGGTAAAAGCACTATGATGAAAAGTGTGATATGTTTTCAGGTATCTCCTATACTAATAGAGCCACATGCTCACCGGTTTGCCACATGATGTAGGCCTGTGGACTGAACAAGAAACCACCAAAAATTTTAACCAGTCATCGTTCTCACAACACTGAGGACCAGTCATTCGAAATGACTTCTCCATGCATTTTATGCATTGGTAAAAGCACTATGATGAAAAGTGTGATATGTTTTCAGGTATCTCCTATACTAATAGAGCCACATGCTCACCGGTTTGCCACATGATGTAGGCCTATGGACTGAACAAGAAAACACCAAAAATTTTAACCAGTCATCGTTCTCACAACACTGAGGACCAGTCATTCGAAATGACTTCTCCATGCATTTTATGCATTGGTAAAAGCACTATGATGAAAAGTGTGATATGTTTTCAGGTATCTCCTATACTAATAGAGCCACATGCTCACCGGTTTGCCACATGATGTAGGCCTATGGACTGAACAAGAAACCACCAAAAATTTTAACCAGTCATCGTTCTCACAACACTGAGGACCAGTCATTCGAAATGACTTCTCCATGCATTTTATGCATTGGTAAAAGCACTATGATGAAAAGTGTGATATGTTTTCAGGTATCTCCTATACTAATAGAGCCACATGCTCACCGGTTTGCCACATGATGTAGGCCTATGGACTGAACAAGAAACCACCAAAAATTTTAACCAGTCATCGTTCTCACAACACTGAGGACCAGTCATTCGAAATGACTTCTCCATGCATTTTATGCATTGGTAAAAGCACTATGATGAAAAGTGTGATATGTTTTCAGGTATCTCCTATACTAATAGAGCCACATGCTCACCGGTTTGCCACATGATGTAGGCCTATGGACTGAACAAGAAACCACCAAAAATTTTAACCAGTCATCGTTCTCACAACACTGAGGACCAGTCATTCGAAATGACTTCTCCATGCATTTTATCATTGGTAAAAGCACTATGATGAAAAGTGTGATATGTTTTCAGGTATCTCCTATACTAATAGAGCCACATGCTCACCGGTTTGCCACATGATGTAGGCCTATGGACTGAACAAGAAACCACCAAAAATTTTTACCAGTCATTGTTCTCACAACACTGAGGACCAGTCATTCGAAATGACTTCTCCATGCATTTTATGCATTGGTAAAAGCACTATGATGAAAAGTGTGATATGTTTTCAGGTATCTCCTATACTAATAGAGCCACATGGTCACCGGTTTGCCACATGATGTAGGCCTATGGACTGAACAAGAAACCACCAAAAATTTTAACCAGTCATCGTTCTCACAACACTGAGGACCAGTCATTCGAAATGACTTCTCCATGCATTTTATGCATTGGTAAAAGCACTATGATGAAAAGTGTGATGTTTTCAGGTATCTCCTATACTAATAGAGCCACATGCTCACTGGTTTGCCACATGATGTAGGCCTATGGACTGAACAAGAAACCACCAAAAATTTTAACCAGTCATCGTTCTCACAACACTGAGGACCAGTCATTCGAAATGACTTCTCCATGCATTTTATGCATTGGTAAAAGCACTATGATGAAAAGTGTGATATGTTTTCAGGTATCTCCTATACTAATAGAGCCACATGCTCACCGGTTTGCCACATGATGTAGGCCTATGGACTGAACAAGAAACCACCAAAAATTTTAACCAGTCATTGTTCTCACAACACTGAGGACCAGTCATTCGAAATGACTTCTCCATGCATTTTATGCATTGGTAAAAGCACTATGATGAAAAGTGTGATATGTTTTCAGGTATCTCCTATACTAATAGAGCCACATGCTCACCGGTTTGCCACATGATGTAGGCCTATGGACTGAACAAGAAACCACCAAAAATTTAACCAGTCATCGTTCTCACAACACTGAGGACCAGTCATTCGAAATGACTTCTCCAGGCATTTTATGCATTGGTAAAAGCACTATGATGAAAAGTGTGATATGTTTTCAGGTATCTCCTATACTAATAGAGCCACATGCTCACCGGTTTGCCACATGATGTAGGCCTATGGACTGAACAAGAAACCACCAAAAATTTTAACCAGTCATCGTTCTCACAACACTGAGGACCAGTCATTCGAAATGACTTCTCCATGCATTTTATGCATTGGTAAAAGCACTATGATGAAAAGTGTGATATGTTTTCAGGTATCTCCTATACTAATAGAGCCACATGCTCACCGGTTTGCCACATGATGTAGGCCTATGGACTGAACAAGAAACCACCAAAAATTTTAACCAGTCATCGTTCTCACAACACTGAGGACCAGTCATTCGAAATGACTTCTCCATGCATTTTATGCATTGGTAAAAGCACTATGATGAAAAGTGTGATATGTTTTCAGGTATCTCCTATACTAATAGAGCCACATGCTCACCGGTTTGCCACATGATGTAGGCCTATGGACTGAACAAGAAACCACCAAAAATTTTAACCAGTCATCGTTCTCACAACACTGAGGACCAGTCATTCGAAATGACTTCTCCATGCATTTTATGCATTGGTAAAAGCACTATGATGAAAAGTGTGATATGTTTTCAGGTATCTCCTATACTAATAGAGCCACATGCTCACCGGTTTGCCACATGATGTAGGCCTATGGACTGAACAAGAAACCACCAAAAATTTTAACCAGTCATCGTTCTCACAACACTGAGGACCAGTCATTCGAAATGACTTCTCCATGCATTTTATGCATTGTAAAAGCACTATGATGAAAAGTGTGATGTTTTCAGGTATCTCCTATACTAATAGAGCCACATGCTCACCGGTTTGCCACATGATGTAGGCCTATGGACTGAACAAGAAACCACCAAAAATTTTAACCAGTCATCGTTCTCACAACACTGAGGACCAGTCATTCGAAATGACTTCTCCATGCATTTTATGCATTGGTAAAAGCACTATGATGAAAAGTGTGACATGTTTTCAGGTATCTCCTATTCTAATAGAGCCACATGCTCACCGGTTTGCCACATGATGTAGGCCTATGGACTGAACAAGAAACCACCAAAAATTTTAACCAGTCATCGTTCTCACAACACTGAGGACCAGTCATTCGAAATGACTTCTCCATGCATTTTATGCATTGGTAAAAGCACTATGATGAAAAGTGTGATATGTTTTCAGGTATCTCCTATACTAATAGAGCCACATGCTCACCGGTTTGCCACATGATGTAGGCCTATGGACTGAACAAGAAACCACCAAAAATTTTAACCAGTCATTGTTCTCACAACACTGAGGACCAGTCATTCGAAATGACTTCTCCATGCATTTTATGCATTGGTAAAAGCACTATGATGAAAAGTGTGATATGTTTTCAGGTATCTCCTATACTAATAGAGCCACATGCTCACCGGTTTGCCACATGATGTAGGCCTATGGACTGAACAAGAAACCACCAAAAATTTTAACCAGTCATCGTTCTCACAACACTGAGGACCAGTCATTCGAAATGACTTCTCCATGCATTTTATGCATTGTAAAAGCACTATGATGAAAAGTGTGATGTTTTCAGGTATCTCCTATACTAATAGAGCCACATGCTCACCGGTTTGCCACATGATGTAGGCCTATGGACTGAACAAGAAACCACCAAAAATTTTAACCAGTCATCGTTCTCACAACACTGAAGACCAGTCATTCGAAATGACTTCTCCATGCATTTTATGCATTGGTAAAAGCACTATGATGAAAAGTGTGATATGTTTTCAGGTATCTCCTATTCTAATAGAGCCACATGCTCACCGGTTTGCCACATGATGTAGGCCTATGGACTGAACAAGAAACCACCAAAAATTTTAACCAGTCATCGTTCTCACAACACTGAGGACCAGTCATTCGAAATGACTTCTCCTTGCATTTTATGCATTGGTAAAAGCACTATGATGAAAAGTGTGATATGTTTTCAGGTATCTCCTATACTAATAGAGCCACATGCTCACCGGTTTGCCACATGATGTAGGCCTACGGACTGAACAAGAAACCACCAAAAATTTTAATCAGTCATCGTTCTCACAACACTGAGGACCAGTCATTCGAAATGACTTCTCCATGCATTTTATGCATTGGTAAAAGCACTATGATGAAAAGTGTGATATGTTTTCAGGTATCTCCTATACTAATAGAGTCACATGCTCACTGGTTTGCCACATGATGTAGGCCTATGGACTGAACAAGAAACCACCAAAAATTTTAACCAGTCATCGTTCTCACAACACTGAGGACCAGTCATTCGAAATGACTTCTCCATGCATTTTATGCATTGGTAAAAGCACTATGATGAAAAGTGTGATATCTTTTCAGGTATCTCCTATACTAATAGAGCCACATGCTCACCGGTTTGCCACATGATGTAGGCCTATGGACTGAACAAGAAACCACCAAAAATTTTAACCAGTCATCGTTCTCACAACACTGAGGACCAGTCATTCGAAATGACTTCTCCATGCATTTTATGCATTGGTAAAAGCACTATGATGAAAAGTGTGATATGTTTTCAGGTATCTCCTATACTAATAGAGCCACATGCTCACCGGTTTGCCACATGATGTAGGCCTATGGACTGAACAAGAAACCACCAAAAATTTTAACCAGTCATCGTTCTCACAACACTGAGGACCAGTCATTCGAAATGACTTCTCCATGCATTTTATGCATTGTAAAAGCACTATGATGAAAAGTGTGATGTTTTCAGGTATCTCCTATACTAATAGAGCCACATGCTCACCGGTTTGCCACATGATGTAGGCCTATGGACTGAACAAGAAACCACCAAAAATTTTAACCAGTCATCGTTCTCACAACACTGAAGACCAGTCATTCGAAATGACTTCTCCATGCATTTTATGCATTGGTAAAAGCACTATGATGAAAAGTGTGATATGTTTTCAGGTATCTCCTATTCTAATAGAGCCACATGCTCACCGGTTTGCCACATGATGTAGGCCTATGGACTGAACAAGAAACCACCAAAAATTTTAACCAGTCATCGTTCTCACAACACTGAGGACCAGTCATTCGAAATGACTTCTCCATGCATTTTATGCATTGGTAAAAGCACTATGATGAAAAGTGTGATATCTTTTCAGGTATCTCCTATACTAATAGAGCCACATGCTCACCGGTTTGCCACATGATGTAGGCCTATGGACTGAACAAGAAACCACCAAAAATTTTAACCAGTCATCGTTCTCACAACACTGAGGACCAGTCATTCGAAATGACTTCTCCATGCATTTTATGCATTGGTAAAAGCACTATGATGAAAAGTGTGATATGTTTTCAGGTATCTCCTATACTAATAGAGCCACATGCTCACCGGTTTGCCACATGATGTAGGCCTATGGACTGAACAAGAAACCACCAAAAATTTTAACCAGTCATCGTTCTCACAACACTGAGGACCAGTCATTCGAAATGACTTCTCCATGCATTTTATGCATTGGTAAAAGCACTATGATGAAAAGTGTGATATGTTTTCAGGTATCTCCTATACTAATAGAGCCACATGCTCACCGGTTTGCCACATGATGTAGGCCTATGGACTGAACAAGAAACCACCAAAAATTTTAACCAGTCATCGTTCTCACAACACTGAGGACCAGTCATTCGAAATGACTTCTCCAGGCATTTTATGCATTGGTAAAAGCACTATGATGAAAAGTGTGATATGTTTTCAGGTATCTCCTATACTAATAGAGCCACATGCTCACCAGTTTGCCACATGATGTAGGCCTATGGACTGAACAAGAAACCACCAAAAATTTTAACCAGTCATCGTTCTCACAACACTGAGGACCAGTCATTCGAAATGACTTCTCCATGCATTTTATGCATTGGTAAAAGCACTATGATGAAAAGTGTGATATGTTTTCAGGTATCTCCTATACTAATAGAGCCACATGCTCACCGGTTTGCCACATGATGTAGGCCTATGGACTGAACAAGAAACCACCAAAAATTTTAACCAGTCATCGTTCTCACAACACTGAGGACCAGTCATTCGAAATGACTTCTCCATGCATTTTATGCATTGGTAAAAGCACTATGATGAAAAGTGTGATATGTTTTCAGGTATCTCCTATACTAATAGAGCCACATGCTCACCGGTTTGCCACATGATGTAGGCCTGTGGACTGAACAAGAAACCACCAAAAATTTTAACCAGTCATCGTTCTCACAACACTGAGGACCAGTCATTCGAAATGACTTCTCCATGCATTTTATGCATTGGTAAAAGCACTATGATGAAAAGTGTGATATGTTTTCAGGTATCTCCTATACTAATAGAGCCACATGCTCACCGGTTTGCCACATGATGTAGGCCTATGGACTGAACAAGAAAACACCAAAAATTTTAACCAGTCATCGTTCTCACAACACTGAGGACCAGTCATTCGAAATGACTTCTCCATGCATTTTATGCATTGGTAAAAGCACTATGATGAAAAGTGTGATATGTTTTCAGGTATCTCCTATACTAATAGAGCCACATGCTCACCGGTTTGCCACATGATGTAGGCCTATGGACTGAACAAGAAACCACCAAAAATTTTAACCAGTCATCGTTCTCACAACACTGAGGACCAGTCATTCGAAATGACTTCTCCATGCATTTTATGCATTGGTAAAAGCACTATGATGAAAAGTGTGATATGTTTTCAGGTATCTCCTATACTAATAGAGCCACATGCTCACCGGTTTGCCACATGATGTAGGCCTATGGACTGAACAAGAAACCACCAAAAATTTTAACCAGTCATCGTTCTCACAACACTGAGGACCAGTCATTCGAAATGACTTCTCCATGCATTTTATGCATTGGTAAAAGCACTATGATGAAAAGTGTGATATGTTTTCAGGTATCTCCTATACTAATAGAGCCACATGCTCACCGGTTTGCCACATGATGTAGGCCTATGGACTGAACAAGAAACCACCAAAAATTTTAACCAGTCATCGTTCTCACAACACTGAGGACCAGTCATTCGAAATGACTTCTCCATGCATTTTATCATTGGTAAAAGCACTATGATGAAAAGTGTGATATGTTTTCAGGTATCTCCTATACTAATAGAGCCACATGCTCACCGGTTTGCCACATGATGTAGGCCTATGGACTGAACAAGAAACCACCAAAAATTTTTACCAGTCATTGTTCTCACAACACTGAGGACCAGTCATTCGAAATGACTTCTCCATGCATTTTATGCATTGGTAAAAGCACTATGATGAAAAGTGTGATATGTTTTCAGGTATCTCCTATACTAATAGAGCCACATGGTCACCGGTTTGCCACATGATGTAGGCCTATGGACTGAACAAGAAACCACCAAAAATTTTAACCAGTCATCGTTCTCACAACACTGAGGACCAGTCATTCGAAATGACTTCTCCATGCATTTTATGCATTGGTAAAAGCACTATGATGAAAAGTGTGATGTTTTCAGGTATCTCCTATACTAATAGAGCCACATGCTCACTGGTTTGCCACATGATGTAGGCCTATGGACTGAACAAGAAACCACCAAAAATTTTAACCAGTCATCGTTCTCACAACACTGAGGACCAGTCATTCGAAATGACTTCTCCATGCATTTTATGCATTGGTAAAAGCACTATGATGAAAAGTGTGATATGTTTTCAGGTATCTCCTATACTAATAGAGCCACATGCTCACCGGTTTGCCACATGATGTAGGCCTATGGACTGAACAAGAAACCACCAAAAATTTTAACCAGTCATTGTTCTCACAACACTGAGGACCAGTCATTCGAAATGACTTCTCCATGCATTTTATGCATTGGTAAAAGCACTATGATGAAAAGTGTGATATGTTTTCAGGTATCTCCTATACTAATAGAGCCACATGCTCACCGGTTTGCCACATGATGTAGGCCTATGGACTGAACAAGAAACCACCAAAAATTTAACCAGTCATCGTTCTCACAACACTGAGGACCAGTCATTCGAAATGACTTCTCCAGGCATTTTATGCATTGGTAAAAGCACTATGATGAAAAGTGTGATATGTTTTCAGGTATCTCCTATACTAATAGAGCCACATGCTCACCGGTTTGCCACATGATGTAGGCCTATGGACTGAACAAGAAACCACCAAAAATTTTAACCAGTCATCGTTCTCACAACACTGAGGACCAGTCATTCGAAATGACTTCTCCATGCATTTTATGCATTGGTAAAAGCACTATGATGAAAAGTGTGATATGTTTTCAGGTATCTCCTATACTAATAGAGCCACATGCTCACCGGTTTGCCACATGATGTAGGCCTATGGACTGAACAAGAAACCACCAAAAATTTTAACCAGTCATCGTTCTCACAACACTGAGGACCAGTCATTCGAAATGACTTCTCCATGCATTTTATGCATTGGTAAAAGCACTATGATGAAAAGTGTGATATGTTTTCAGGTATCTCCTATACTAATAGAGCCACATGCTCACCGGTTTGCCACATGATGTAGGCCTATGGACTGAACAAGAAACCACCAAAAATTTTAACCAGTCATCGTTCTCACAACACTGAGGACCAGTCATTCGAAATGACTTCTCCATGCATTTTATGCATTGGTAAAAGCACTATGATGAAAAGTGTGATATGTTTTCAGGTATCTCCTATACTAATAGAGCCACATGCTCACCGGTTTGCCACATGATGTAGGCCTATGGACTGAACAAGAAACCACCAAAAATTTTAACCAGTCATCGTTCTCACAACACTGAGGACCAGTCATTCGAAATGACTTCTCCATGCATTTTATGCATTGTAAAAGCACTATGATGAAAAGTGTGATGTTTTCAGGTATCTCCTATACTAATAGAGCCACATGCTCACCGGTTTGCCACATGATGTAGGCCTATGGACTGAACAAGAAACCACCAAAAATTTTAACCAGTCATCGTTCTCACAACACTGAGGACCAGTCATTCGAAATGACTTCTCCATGCATTTTATGCATTGGTAAAAGCACTATGATGAAAAGTGTGACATGTTTTCAGGTATCTCCTATTCTAATAGAGCCACATGCTCACCGGTTTGCCACATGATGTAGGCCTATGGACTGAACAAGAAACCACCAAAAATTTTAACCAGTCATCGTTCTCACAACACTGAGGACCAGTCATTCGAAATGACTTCTCCTTGCATTTTATGCATTGGTAAAAGCACTATGATGAAAAGTGTGATATGTTTTCAGGTATCTCCTATACTAATAGAGCCACATGCTCACCGGTTTGCCACATGATGTAGGCCTACGGACTGAACAAGAAACCACCAAAAATTTTAACCAGTCATCGTTCTCACAACACTGAGGACCAGTCATTCGAAATGACTTCTCCATGCATTTTATGCATTGGTAAAAGCACTATGATGAAAAGTGTGATATGTTTTCAGGTATCTCCTATACTAATAGAGTCACATGCTCACCGGTTTGCCACATGATGTAGGCCTATGGACTGAACAAGAAACCACCAAAAATTTTAACCAGTCATCGTTCTCACAACACTGAGGACCAGTCATTCGAAATGACTTCTCCATGCATTTTATGCATTGGTAAAAGCACTATGATGAAAAGTGTGATATGTTTTCAGGTATCTCCTATACTAATAGAGCCACATGCTCACCGGTTTGCCACATGATGTAGGCCTATGGACTGAACAAGAAACCACCAAAAATTTTAACCAGTCATCGTTCTCACAACACTGAGGACCAGTCATTCGAAATGACTTCTCCATGCATTTTATGCATTGGTAAAAGCACTATGATGAAAAGTGTGATATGTTTTCAGGTATCTCCTATACTAATAGAGCCACATGCTCACCGGTTTGCCACATGATGTAGGCCTATGGACTGAACAAGAAACCACCAAAAATTTTAACCAGTCATCGTTCTCACAACACTGAGGACCAGTCATTCGAAATGACTTCTCCATGCATTTTATGCATTGGTAAAAGCACTATGATGAAAAGTGTGATATGTTTTCAGGTATCTCCTATACTAATAGAGCCACATGCTCACCGGTTTGCCACATGATGTAGGCCTATGGACTGAACAAGAAACCACCAAAAATTTTAACCAGTCATCGTTCTCACAACACTGAGGACCAGTCATTCGAAATGACTTCTCCAGGCATTTTATGCATTGGTAAAAGCACTATGATGAAAAGTGTGATATGTTTTCAGGTATCTCCTATACTAATAGAGCCACATGCTCACCAGTTTGCCACATGATGTAGGCCTATGGACTGAACAAGAAACCACCAAAAATTTTAACCAGTCATCGTTCTCACAACACTGAGGACCAGTCATTCGAAATGACTTCTCCATGCATTTTATGCATTGGTAAAAGCACTATGATGAAAAGTGTGATATGTTTTCAGGTATCTCCTATACTAATAGAGCCACATGCTCACCGGTTTGCCACATGATGTAGGCCTATGGACTGAACAAGAAACCACCAAAAATTTTAACCAGTCATCGTTTTCACAACACTGAGGACCAGTCATTCGAAATGACTTCTCCATGCATTTTATGCATTGGTAAAAGCACTATGATGAAAAGTGTGATATGTTTTCAGGTATCTCCTATACTAATAGAGCCACATGCTCACCGGTTTGCCACATGATGTAGGCCTGTGGACTGAACAAGAAACCACCAAAAATTTTAACCAGTCATCGTTCTCACAACACTGAGGACCAGTCATTCGAAATGACTTCTCCATGCATTTTATGCATTGGTAAAAGCACTATGATGAAAAGTGTGATATGTTTTCAGGTATCTCCTATACTAATAGAGCCACATGCTCACCGGTTTGCCACATGATGTAGGCCTATGGACTGAACAAGAAACCACCAAAAATTTTAACCAGTCATCGTTCTCACAACACTGAGGACCAGTCATTCGAAATGACTTCTCCAGGCATTTTATGCATTGGTAAAAGCACTATGATGAAAAGTGTGATATGTTTTCAGGTATCTCCTATACTAATAGAGCCACATGCTCACCGGTTTGCCACATGATGTAGGCCTATGGACTGAACAAGAAACCACCAAAAATTTTAACCAGTCATCGTTCTCACAACACTGAGGACCAGTCATTCGAAATGACTTCTCCATGCATTTTATGCATTGGTAAAAGCACTATGATGAAAAGTGTGATATGTTTTCAGGTATCTCCTATACTAATAGAGCCACATGCTCACCGGTTTGCCACATGATGTAGGCCTATGGACTGAACAAGAAACCACCAAAAATTTTAACCAGTCATCGTTCTCACAACACTGAGGACCAGTCATTCGAAATGACTTCTCCATGCATTTTATGCATTGGTAAAAGCACTATGATGAAAAGTGTGATATGTTTTCAGGTATCTCCTATACTAATAGAGCCACATGCTCACCGGTTTGCCACATGATGTAGGCCTATGGACTGAACAAGAAACCACCAAAAATTTTAACCAGTCATCGTTCTCACAACACTGAGGACCAGTCATTCGAAATGACTTCTCCATGCATTTTATGCATTGGTAAAAGCACTATGATGAAAAGTGTGATATGTTTTCAGGTATCTCCTATACTAATAGAGCCACATGCTCACCGGTTTGCCACATGATGTAGGCCTATGGACTGAACAAGAAACCACCAAAAATTTTAACCAGTCATCGTTCTCACAACACTGAGGACCAGTCATTCGAAATGACTTCTCCATGCATTTTATGCATTGTAAAAGCACTATGATGAAAAGTGTGATGTTTTCAGGTATCTCCTATACTAATAGAGCCACATGCTCACCGGTTTGCCACATGATGTAGGCCTATGGACTGAACAAGAAACCACCAAAAATTTTAACCAGTCATCGTTCTCACAACACTGAGGACCAGTCATTCGAAATGACTTCTCCATGCATTTTATGCATTGGTAAAAGCACTATGATGAAAAGTGTGATATGTTTTCAGGTATCTCCTATTCTAATAGAGCCACATGCTCACCGGTTTGCCACATGATGTAGGCCTATGGACTGAACAAGAAACCACCAAAAATTTTAACCAGTCATCGTTCTCACAACACTGAGGACCAGTCATTCGAAATGACTTCTCCTTGCATTTTATGCATTGGTAAAAGCACTATGATGAAAAGTGTGATATGTTTTCAGGTATCTCCTATACTAATAGAGCCACATGCTCACCGGTTTGCCACATGATGTAGGTCTACGGACTGAACAAGAAACCACCAAAAATTTTAACCAGTCATCGTTCTCACAACACTGAGGACCAGTCATTCGAAATGACTTCTCCATGCATTTTATGCATTGGTAAAAGCACTATGATGAAAAGTGTGATATGTTTTCAGGTATCTCCTATACTAATAGAGCCACATGCTCACCGGTTTGCCACATGATGTAGGCCTATGGACTGAACAAGAAACCACCAAAAATTTTAACCAGTCATCGTTCTCACAACACTGAGGACCAGTCATTCGAAATGACTTCTCCATGCATTTTATGCATTGGTAAAAGCACTATGATGAAAAGTGTGATATGTTTTCAGGTATCTCCTATACTAATAGAGCCACATGCTCACCCGTTTGCCACATGATGTAGGCCTATGGACTGAACAAGAAACCACCAAAAATTTTAACCAGTCATCGTTCTCACAACACTGAGGACCAGTCATTCGAAATGACTTCTCCATGCATTTTATGCATTGGTAAAAGCACTATGATGAAAAGTGTGATATGTTTTCAGGTATCTCCTATACTAATAGAGCCACATGCTCACCGGTTTGCCACATGATGTAGGCCTATGGACTGAACAAGAAACCACCAAAAATTTTAACCAGTCATTGTTCTCACAACACTGAGGACCAGTCATTCGAAATGACTTCTCCATGCATTTTATGCATTGGTAAAAGCACTATGATTGAAAAGTGTGATAAGTTTTCAGGTATCTCCTATACTAACAGAGCCACATGCTCACCGGTTTGCCACATGATGTAGGCCTATGGACTGAACAAGAAAACACCAAAAATTTTAACCAGTCATCGTTCTCACAACACTGAGGACCAGTCATTCGAAATGACTTCTCCATGCATTTTATGCATTGGTAAAAGCACTATGATGAAAAGTGTGATATGTTTTCAGGTATCTCCTATACTAATAGAGCCACATGCTCACCGGTTTGCCACATGATGTAGGCCTATGGACTGAACAAGAAACCACCAAAAATTTTAACCAGTCATCGTTCTCACAACACTGAGGACCAGTCATTCGAAATGACTTCTCCATGCATTTTATGCATTGGTAAAAGCACTATGATGAAAAGTGTGATATGTTTTCAGGTATCTCCTATACTAATAGAGCCACATGCTCACCGGTTTGCCACATGATGTAGGCCTATGGACTGAACAAGAAACCACCAAAAATTTTAACCAGTCATCGTTCTCACAACACTGAGGACCAGTCATTCGAAATGACTTCTCCATGCATTTTATGCATTGGTAAAAGCACTATGATGAAAAGTGTGATATGTTTTCAGGTATCTCCTATACTAATAGAGCCACATGCTCACCGGTTTGCCACATGATGTAGGCCTATGGACTGAACAAGAAACCACCAAAAATTTTAACCAGTCATCGTTCTCACAACACTGAGGACCAGTCATTCGAAATGACTTCTCCATGCATTTTATCATTGGTAAAAGCACTATGATGAAAAGTGTGATATGTTTTCAGGTATCTCCTATACTAATAGAGCCACATGCTCACCGGTTTGCCACATGATGTAGGCCTATGGACTGAACAAGAAACCACCAAAAATTTTTACCAGTCATTGTTCTCACAACACTGAGGACCAGTCATTCGAAATGACTTCTCCATGCATTTTATGCATTGGTAAAAGCACTATGATGAAAAGTGTGATATGTTTTCAGGTATCTCCTATACTAATAGAGCCACATGGTCACCGGTTTGCCACATGATGTAGGCCTATGGACTGAACAAGAAACCACCAAAAATTTTAACCAGTCATCGTTCTCACAACACTGAGGACCAGTCATTCGAAATGACTTCTCCATGCATTTTATGCATTGGTAAAAGCACTATGATGAAAAGTGTGATATGTTTTCAGGTATCTCCTATACTAATAGAGCCACATGCTCACTGGTTTGCCACATGATGTAGGCCTATGGACTGAACAAGAAACCACCAAAAATTTTAACCAGTCATCGTTCTCACAACACTGAGGACCAGTCATTCGAAATGACTTCTCCATGCATTTTATGCATTGGTAAAAGCACTATGATGAAAAGTGTGATATGTTTTCAGGTATCTCCTATACTAATAGAGCCACATGCTCACCGGTTTGCCACATGATGTAGGCCTATGGACTGAACAAGAAACCACCAAAAATTTTAACCAGTCATCGTTCTCACAACACTGAGGACCAGTCATTCGAAATGACTTCTCCATGCATTTTATCATTGGTAAAAGCACTATGATGAAAAGTGTGATATGTTTTCAGGTATCTCCTATACTAATAGAGCCACATGCTCACCGGTTTGCCACATGATGTAGGCCTATGGACTGAACAAGAACCCACCAAAAATTTTTACCAGTCATTGTTCTCACAACACTGAGGACCAGTCATTCGAAATGACTTCTCCATGCATTTTATGCATTGGTAAAAGCACTATGATGAAAAGTGTGATATGTTTTCAGGTATCTCCTATACTAATAGAGCCACATGGTCACCGGTTTGCCACATGATGTAGGCCTATGGACTGAACAAGAAACCACCAAAAATTTTAACCAGTCATCGTTCTCACAACACTGAGGACCAGTCATTCGAAATGACTTCTCCATGCATTTTATGCATTGGTAAAAGCACTATGATGAAAAGTGTGATATGTTTTCAGGTATCTCCTATACTAATAGAGCCACATGCTCACTGGTTTGCCACATGATGTAGGCCTATGGACTGAACAAGAAACCACCAAAAATTTTAACCAGTCATCGTTCTCACAACACTGAGGACCAGTCATTCGAAATGACTTCTCCATGCATTTTATGCATTGGTAAAAGCACTATGATGAAAAGTGTGATATGTTTTCAGGTATCTCCTATACTAATAGAGCCACATGCTCACCGGTTTGCCACATGATGTAGGCCTATGGACTGAACAAGAAACCACCAAAAATTTTAACCAGTCATTGTTCTCACAACACTGAGGACCAGTCATTCGAAATGACTTCTCCATGCATTTTATGCATTGGTAAAAGCACTATGATGAAAAGTGTGATATGTTTTCAGGTATCTCCTATACTAATAGAGCCACATGCTCACCGGTTTGCCACATGATGTAGGCCTATGGACTGAACAAGAAACCACCAAAAATTTTAACCAGTCATCGTTCTCACAACACTGAGGACCAGTCATTCGAAATGACTTCTCCATGCATTTTATGCATTGTAAAAGCACTATGATGAAAAGTGTGATGTTTTCAGGTATCTCCTATACTAATAGAGCCACATGCTCACCGGTTTGCCACATGATGTAGGCCTATGGACTGAACAAGAAACCACCAAAAATTTTAACCAGTCATCGTTCTCACAACACTGAAGACCAGTCATTCGAAATGACTTCTCCATGCATTTTATGCATTGGTAAAAGCACTATGATGAAAAGTGTGATATGTTTTCAGGTATCTCCTATTCTAATAGAGCCACATGCTCACCGGTTTGCCACATGATGTAGGCCTATGGACTGAACAAGAAACCACCAAAAATTTTAACCAGTCATCGTTCTCACAACACTGAGGACCAGTCATTCGAAATGACTTCTCCTTGCATTTTATGCATTGGTAAAAGCACTATGATGAAAAGTGTGATATGTTTTCAGGTATCTCCTATACTAATAGAGCCACATGCTCACCGGTTTGCCACATGATGTAGGCCTACGGACTGAACAAGAAACCACCAAAAATTTTAACCAGTCATCGTTCTCACAACACTGAGGACCAGTCATTCGAAATGACTTCTCCATGCATTTTATGCATTGGTAAAAGCACTATGATGAAAAGTGTGATATGTTTTCAGGTATCTCCTATACTAATAGAGTCACATGCTCACTGGTTTGCCACATGATGTAGGCCTATGGACTGAACAAGAAACCACCAAAAATTTTGACCAGTCATCGTTCTCACAACACTGAGGACCAGTCATTCGAAATGACTTCTCCATGCATTTTATGCATTGGTAAAAGCACTATGATGAAAAGTGTGATATGTTTTCAGGTATCTCCTATACTAATAGAGCCACATGCTCACCGGTTTGCCACATGATGTAGGCCTATGGACTGAACAAGAAACCACCAAAAATTTTAACCAGTCATCGTTCTCACAACACTGAGGACCAGTCATTCGAAATGACTTCTCCATGCATTTTATGCATTGGTAAAAGCACTATGATGAAAAGTGTGATATGTTTTCAGGTATCTCCTATACTAATAGAGCCACATGCTCACCGGTTTGCCACATGATGTAGGCCTATGGACTGAACAAGAAACCACCAAAAATTTTAACCAGTCATCGTTCTCACAACACTGAGGACCAGTCATTCGAAATGACTTCTCCATGCATTTTATGCATTGGTAAAAGCACTATGATGAAAAGTGTGATATGTTTTCAGGTATCTCCTATACTAATAAAGCCACATGCTCACCGGTTTGCCACATGATGTAGGCCTATGGACTGAACAAGAAACCACCAAAAATTTTAACCAGTCATCGTTCTCACAACACTGAGGACCAGTCATTCGAAATGACTTCTCCAGGCATTTTATGCATTGGTAAAAGCACTATGATGAAAAGTGTGATATGTTTTCAGGTATCTCCTATACTAATAGAGCCACATGCTCACCAGTTTGCCACATGATGTAGGCCTATGGACTGAACAAGAAACCACCAAAAATTTTAACCAGTCATCGTTCTCACAACACTGAGGACCAGTCATTCGAAATGACTTCTCCATGCATTTTATGCATTGGTAAAAGCACTATGATGAAAAGTGTGATATGTTTTCAGGTATCTCCTATACTAATAGAGCCACATGCTCACCGGTTTGCCACATGATGTAGGCCTATGGACTGAACAAGAAACCACCAAAAATTTTAACCAGTCATCGTTCTCACAACACTGAGGACCAGTCATTCGAAATGACTTCTCCATGCATTTTATGCATTGGTAAAAGCACTATGATGAAAAGTGTGATATGTTTTCAGGTATCTCCTATACTAATAGAGCCACATGCTCACCGGTTTGCCACATGATGTAGGCCTGTGGACTGAACAAGAAACCACCAAAAATTTTAACCAGTCATCGTTCTCACAACACTGAGGACCAGTCATTCGAAATGACTTCTCCATGCATTTTATGCATTGGTAAAAGCACTATGATGAAAAGTGTGATATGTTTTCAGGTATCTCCTATACTAATAGAGCCACATGCTCACCGGTTTGCCACATGATGTAGGCCTATGGACTGAACAAGAAACCACCAAAAATTTTAACCAGTCATCGTTCTCACAACACTGAGGACCAGTCATTCGAAATGACTTCTCCATGCATTGTATGCATTGGTAAAAGCACTATGATGAAAAGTGTGATATGTTTTCAGGTATCTCCTATACTAATAGAGCCACATGCTCACCGGTTTGCCACATGATGTAGGCCTATGGACTGAACAAGAAACCACCAAAAATTTTAACCAGTCATTGTTCTCACAACACTGAGGACCAGTCATTCGAAATGACTTCTCCATGCATTTTATGCATTGGTAAAAGCACTATGATGAAAAGTGTGATATGTTTTCAGGTATCTCCTATACTAATAGAGCCACATGCTCACCGGTTTGCCACATGATGTAGGCCTATGGACTGAACAAGAAACCACCAAAAATTTAACCAGTCATCGTTCTCACAACACTGAGGACCAGTCATTCGAAATGACTTCTCCAGGCATTTTATGCATTGGTAAAAGCACTATGATGAAAAGTGTGATATGTTTTCAGGTATCTCCTATACTAATAGAGCCACATTCTCACCGGTTTGCCACATGATGTAGGCCTATGGACTGAACAAGAAACCACCAAAAATTTTAACCAGTCATCGTTCTCACAACACTGAGGACCAGTCATTCGAAATGACTTCTCCATGCATTTTATGCATTGGTAAAAGCACTATGATGAAAAGTGTGATATGTTTTCAGGTATCTCCTATACTAATAGAGCCACATGCTTACCGGTTTGCCACATGATGTAGGCCTATGGACTGAACAAGAAACCACCAAAAATTTTAACCAGTCATCGTTCTCACAACACTGAGGACCAGTCATTCGAAATGACTTCTCCATGCATTTTATGCATTGGTAAAAGCACTATGATGAAAAGTGTGATATGTTTTCAGGTATCTCCTATACTAATAGAGCCACATGCTCACCGGTTTGCCACATGATGTAGGCCTATGGACTGAACAAGAAACCACCAAAAATTTTAACCAGTCATCGTTCTCACAACACTGAGGACCAGTCATTCGAAATGACTTCTCCATGCATTTTATGCATTGGTAAAAGCACTATGATGAAAAGTGTGATATGTTTTCAGGTATCTCCTATACTAATAGAGCCACATGCTCACCGGTTTGCCACATGATGTAGGCCTATGGACTGAACAAGAAACCACCAAAAATTTTAACCAGTCATCGTTCTCACAACACTGAGGACCAGTCATTCGAAATGACTTCTCCATGCATTTTATGCATTGTAAAAGCACTATGATGAAAAGTGTGATGTTTTCAGGTATCTCCTATACTAATAGAGCCACATGCTCACCGGTTTGCCACATGATGTAGGCCTATGGACTGAACAAGAAACCACCAAAAATTTTAACCAGTCATCGTTCTCACAACACTGAGGACCAGTCATTCGAAATGACTTCTCCATGCATTTTATGCATTGGTAAAAGCACTATGATGAAAAGTGTGATATGTTTTCAGGTATCTCCTATTCTAATAGAGCCACATGCTCACCGGTTTGCCACATGATGTAGGCCTATGGACTGAACAAGAAACCACCAAAAATTTTAACCAGTCATCGTTCTCACAACACTGAGGACCAGTCATTCGAAATGACTTCTCCTTGCATTTTATGCATTGGTAAAAGCACTATGATGAAAAGTGTGATATGTTTTCAGGTATCTCCTATACTAATAGAGCCACATGCTCACCGGTTTGCCACATGATGTAGGCCTACGGACTGAACAAGAAACCACCAAAAATTTTAACCAGTCATCGTTCTCACAACACTGAGGACCAGTCATTCGAAATGACTTCTCCATGCATTTTATGCATTGGTAAAAGCACTATGATGAAAAGTGTGATATGTTTTCAGGTATCTCCTATACTAATAGAGCCACATGCTCACCGGTTTGCCACATGATGTAGGCCTATGGACTGAACAAGAAACCACCAAAAATTTTAACCAGTCATCGTTCTCACAACACTGAGGACCAGTCATTCGAAATGACTTCTCCATGCATTTTATGCATTGGTAAAAGCACTATGATGAAAAGTGTGATATGTTTTCAGGTATCTCCTATACTAATAGAGCCACATGCTCACCCGTTTGCCACATGATGTAGGCCTATGGACTGAACAAGAAACCACCAAAAATTTTAACCAGTCATCGTTCTCACAACACTGAGGACCAGTCATTCGAAATGACTTCTCCATGCATTTTATGCATTGGTAAAAGCACTATGATGAAAAGTGTGATATGTTTTCAGGTATCTCCTATACTAATAGAGCCACATGCTCACCGGTTTGCCACATGATGTAGGCCTATGGACTGAACAAGAAACCACCAAAAATTTTAACCAGTCATCGTTCTCACAACACTGAGGACCAGTCATTCGAAATGACTTCTCCATGCATTTTATGCATTGGTAAAAGCACTGTGATGAAAAGTGTGATATGTTTTCAGGTATCTCCTATACTAATAGAGCCACATGCTCACCCGTTTGCCACATGATGTAGGCCTATGGACTGAACAAGAAACCACCAAAAATTTTAACCAGTCATCGTTCTCACAACACTGAGGACCAGTCATTCGAAATGACTTCTCCATGCATTTTATGCATTGGTAAAAGCACTATGATGAAAAGTGTGATATGTTTTCAGGTATCTCCTATACTAATAGAGCCACATGCTCACCGGTTTGCCACATGATGTAGGCCTATGGACTGAACAAGAAACCACCAAACATTTTAACCAGTCATTGTTCTCACAACACTGAGGACCAGTCATTCGAAATGACTTCTCCATGCATTTTATGCATTGGTAAAAGCACTATGATTGAAAAGTGTGATAAGTTTTCAGGTATCTCCTATACTAACAGAGCCACATGCTCACCGGTTTGCCACATGATGTAGGCCTATGGACTGAACAAGAAACCACCAAAAATTTTAACCAGTCATCGTTCTCACAACACTGAGGACCAGTCATTCGAAATGACTTCTCCATGCATTTTATGCATTGGTAAAAGCACTATGATGAAAAGTGTGATATGTTTTCAGGTATCTCCTATACTAATAGAGCCACATGCTCACCGGTTTGCCACATGATGTAGGCCTATGGACTGAACAAGAAACCACCAAAAATTTTAACCAGTCATCGTTCTCACAACACTGAGGACCAGTCATTCGAAATGACTTCTCCATGCATTTTATGCATTGGTAAAAGCACTATGATGAAAAGTGTGATATGTTTTCAGGTATCTCCTATACTAATAGAGCCACATGCTCACCCGTTTGCCACATGATGTAGGCCTATGGACTGAACAAGAAACCACCAAAAATTTTAACCAGTCATCGTTCTCACAACACTGAGGACCAGTCATTCGAAATGACTTCTCCATGCATTTTATGCATTGGTAAAAGCACTATGATGAAAAGTGTGATATGTTTTCAGGTATCTCCTATACTAATAGAGCCACATGCTCACCGGTTTGCCACATGATGTAGGCCTATGGACTGAACAAGAAACCACCAAAAATTTTAACCAGTCATCGTTCTCACAACACTGAGGACCAGTCATTCGAAATGACTTCTCCATGCATTTTATGCATTGGTAAAAGCACTGTGATGAAAAGTGTGATATGTTTTCAGGTATCTCCTATACTAATAGAGCCACATGCTCACCCGTTTGCCACATGATGTAGGCCTATGGACTGAACAAGAAACCACCAAAAATTTTAACCAGTCATCGTTCTCACAACACTGAGGACCAGTCATTCGAAATGACTTCTCCATGCATTTTATGCATTGGTAAAAGCACTATGATGAAAAGTGTGATATGTTTTCAGGTATCTCCTATACTAATAGAGCCACATGCTCACCGGTTTGCCACATGATGTAGGCCTATGGACTGAACAAGAAACCACCAAACATTTTAACCAGTCATTGTTCTCACAACACTGAGGACCAGTCATTCGAAATGACTTCTCCATGCATTTTATGCATTGGTAAAAGCACTATGATTGAAAAGTGTGATAAGTTTTCAGGTATCTCCTATACTAACAGAGCCACATGCTCACCGGTTTGCCACATGATGTAGGCCTATGGACTGAACAAGAAACCACCAAAAATTTTAACCAGTCATCGTTCTCACAACACTGAGGACCAGTCATTCGAAATGACTTCTCCATGCATTTTATGCATTGGTAAAAGCACTATGATGAAAAGTGTGATATGTTTTCAGGTATCTCCTATACTAATAGAGCCACATGCTCACCGGTTTGCCACATGATGTAGGCCTATGGACTGAACAAGAAACCACCAAAAATTTTAACCAGTCATCGTTCTCACAACACTGAGGACCAGTCATTCGAAATGACTTCTCCATGCATTTTATCATTGGTAAAAGCACTATGATGAAAAGTGTGATATGTTTTCAGGTATCTCCTATACTAATAGAGCCACATGCTCACCGGTTTGCCACATGATGTAGGCCTATGGACTGAACAAGAAACCACCAAAAATTTTTACCAGTCATTGTTCTCACAACACTGAGGACCAGTCATTCGAAATGACTTCTCCATGCATTTTATGCATTGGTAAAAGCACTATGATGAAAAGTGTGATATGTTTTCAGGTATCTCCTATACTAATAGAGCCACATGGTCACCGGTTTGCCACATGATGTAGGCCTATGGACTGAACAAGAAACCACCAAAAATTTTAACCAGTCATCGTTCTCACAACACTGAGGACCAGTCATTCGAAATGACTTCTCCATGCATTTTATGCATTGGTAAAAGCACTATGATGAAAAGTGTGATATGTTTTCAGGTATCTCCTATACTAATAGAGCCACATGCTCACTGGTTTGCCACATGATGTAGGCCTATGGACTGAACAAGAAACCACCAAAAATTTTAACCAGTCATCGTTCTCACAACACTGAGGACCAGTCATTCGAAATGACTTCTCCATGCATTTTATGCATTGGTAAAAGCACTATGATGAAAAGTGTGATATGTTTTCAGGTATCTCCTATACTAATAGAGCCACATGCTCACCGGTTTGCCACATGATGTAGGCCTATGGACTGAACAAGAAACCACCAAAAATTTTAACCAGTCATTGTTCTCACAACACTGAGGACCAGTCA